>NC_033642.1:4441299-4598170 GCF_001540865.1 Ananas comosus
ACTATCATGTATATGATGTTTTACTTTCACTTGATCAACTATATGTCAGTGTTGATTAACATGCCTAATCAAATGTATGCCAATGTCCATTTACATGCATAATCAATGTCCATAATGCTCCATAGAGTAAACTATGCTTTTTAATGTTATTCTAGCAATGCATACATACTAGTCCATAAGAATATAGGTTCACTACCACTAAGGTTACCAATGTCACAATGTTCCACAAAATGTCCAACTACTAAGTATGCATCAATTAGTAGTATGCATCAATTAGTAGTGTAAGGTAACAAACCACATGTATGAACACCTTCTATGTAT
The DNA here is from genome assembly GCF_001540865.1 of Ananas comosus. Lineage (NCBI taxonomy): Eukaryota > Viridiplantae > Streptophyta > Magnoliopsida > Poales > Bromeliaceae > Ananas > Ananas comosus. The sequence goes on from NC_033642.1 coordinate 4,441,621, forward strand.
GCATCAACTACGATGATGTACATTGTCAAGTTAAGTCTTAATACCCAAATTACAGGGAACGTACACGTGGTAATGTCTCGGCTCGTGCCGTGCCTTAGTGGTCCCGTGGGGGTCATCATTTTTCCCGCAAGAAAAGAGACTCTGCTTACGGCATCCCACTTTGGCGCCCAATCCCGCACGGGCGATCTATAGTCGCAAGGCTAAACTCCGGAGTGCCTGTTTGTAGGAAGCGACTCTCACAAGCATGTGCGGATGAGCACAAGGGTAAGAAAGCGTAATCATAGCATAGGGTCCACAATTTGGAATGCTCAAACATCATGTCTAAAATATGGAATTGTCACTCATCGACTCAACGGTCGGATTCTAGATCATTCATGTCATGTTTACAACTACTTGGCTGGTATGTCTCTACCGACCTATATATTGCCTAAAGCATGCATAGTTCATATGACAATATCCTACCTAGGATAGTTCACTATTGTATTCAAATCTCCAACAAGGTCATGACATGCAGATACAACAAATTTTCACAAGAAACATGTATAATACCACATGCAAGAGAACTATAAAATGTCCGCAATTATCACAATGCATGTTATGCACATGTCTTTCCACTAACATCCCTACTACATGGAGTAGAAATATTATGATGCAATTATTTAGATTTCGCTAGTATTACNAATTATCACAATGCATGTTATGCACATGTCTTTCCACTAACATCCCTACTACATGGAGTAGAAATATTATGATGCAATTATTTAGATTTCGCTAGTATTACGTGCAATCATCTCTATTAGGGCTCGCCTCAAGGGCTATACATTCTCATTTTCCTCATGGCTAAAACACGGAATATAACTATCGAACCCTAGGTTAATTGTAATGTCACAATGGCAAATACTAGTCGTTTTTCTAATTTAATGCATCAAGTTACCATTTCACATGTTTAGTTCTAGTTGTCCAACTAGGCTAAATATCAAGTTTAGCTTCATGATGACCTTATCATGTCCTATGTCCCAATGTCACTACTACCTTGTCTACTACAAGTATAATGTTATCATGCAAGTAATGTTAATTTTCAATCACCTTATCTATAACAAGTGTACTATCGTCATCATGTAAGTAATGCTACTTTCCAATTCATTCACTAGGTACCCCCTAATGGGTCATAACATTATTCATACTCTAACATGCTTTCAATGGTTGCATGAGAGAGGAAACCTCAACTATTGTCATTTAGTGCCCAAATCCACATGTATGCCTCTACCACCTAGAGCATAATTTTTCACTATACATAACATGTATATATTATATTCTCATAAATTCTAGCATATCACAATGACCATGAAAAAGCATCTATTTAAGTCCTAACACCAAAAGAAAGACGTAGGGGGAGTTCACCTATTTCGGTGAGGTCAAACCCACCGGAAGCACTTCGAACGAAGTTATCCCCCAAGCTTCTAGCACCCTAAGAGAAATTCTAAAGGGTTAAAAGCCACAAAACGACCGCTTCAAAAATTACACATACAAAAGTGTAAAAATATCTTGGGTCAAGAAGAACTTGATCAAAGCCCAAATCGAAGCTAGAAAGCTTCAAATCCAACCTATAAGAGTGTTCTACACCCATCAATTCCAACTGAAAAGCCTCAAATTAAGAAACCCCAAATAAAACCCTAGATTTTTATTTCTAGGTTTTCATCTCAAAAACTCTACCAAAACTAGATCTAAAGAGTAGATCTAAGATACTAACCTCTCAATAAGCTCCAATGCAAGCTTGGAATGAGCTAAGGTTGAAAATTGGTCCTTTAGAAAGCTCCTCTCCTCAAACCAAGGCTTCTCCAAAGGTGGAAATCCAACATGAAGCAAAGAGGAGGGAGAAAGAGAGATCAAATCAAGCAAAAACCAAGAAAAAATGGAAGAAAAACCAAGGGAGAGGAGTTCCACGTGGCTCTCCACGGTTTAGGGCTCAAAAGAGCCATCCAAGAGGCTGTGGGGGGTTAAATAGAGATGTAACAATCTCAAAAAGACCCTCCAATAATGGGCAGTCTGCAACTGCACTGCGTACCGGTACCACGAAAATGAGTACCGGTACCGGCCAGCAGAACGCACAAACCCGAGCCTTGGGTTGGCGAACAAATGCACTGGGTACCGGTACCAACTCGATGCAGTACCGGTACTCTGCACTGTAGAAGCAAACCCGAGAGCTGCCCAACTTTCTCATTTTTGGACTTTGGCGCTAAGTTTTAAACCTCGATTCTCGGGATGCGAGTCATAGGTCGAAACACTGTCTACGACCCTCCAGAACACCTAGAAAAACTCAGAACACAGATCAAACACTCGAACCTCGCAATTTACTAAAGTTCAGTGTGTTACAATACTATTAAGTAAATATTGAAAAACTAGGGGGGCCAAAGCTATCTATGTTCCACCAAAAAAAAACTTTGAAGGACCATTAAGCAAATATTAAAAATTTGAGGGGGGCTATGGCCACCTTGGGCCTCCATATCGCTCCGTCCCTGGCCAAGTGTATTCTATCCCTTTCTGGAATGTACAGATTCTCAAAGAGCTTCTCCAATGCTCTTACCCAAGTCTCCTCTACCCAAGTCTCTACTCTACGACCATTGAACTCGAGTGGATCAAATTTTCTAAACTCAGCCAATCTCGCATGTGCCCTCTCCAGTTCTCTTTGACATCTTCTTCAATCTTTTTCTTAACTCTCTCTAAAGAGTTTATATAATTCAATCTATTGACTTTCGCTATAAATTACGTCTCTTTCATTCTATATCCTAGGGGTTTGTTCAGCCTAGAGTTTTCCATACCAAATATCCTAAGCTCTAATACCAACTTAATCTATCATGCTCCGGATACAACGGAAGCCTAATACATTACTATAAATAACAAATTTCTCATCTATAACAGGAAGGACAAGGATAGGGGCTGATATCAATCTATTTTTCAATTCTTTAAAACTTCTTTGGCAATTTTCACTCCAAATATATGTACTTAATTTTCTTTTCAAGACAATTGAGTGAGGGGTGTGGAAAGTATAATACCTGAGATTTTTGACTTTAAAATTTGAATTTGAGTTTTGAATTTGAATTTGTTTATATATATATATATATATATATATATATATATACAACTTAATATGTGTGTGTGTGTGTGTATGTGGAGGTGGAGAGAGACGACTTTTGTCGCGAATCGACAATTGATCCTAGCAAAACAAAATCGCAGATTTGATGGTCTGTCTGTGCCGAAAGTGCTGGCGTGATCTGTTAAAAAATTTGACAAGTCGATCGTCCGAAATTACACGTTGTTTGAGGAAGGGTCGATATTGCATATTGGATTTTATTTGTGAAAGATCCAATATTTTATGTATCGAATCGCAAGAAATCGCTTGTGGAAGTGCGTTTGCGCGAATTACACATGCCTTGAAGCCCTAATTTGGGTTGGACCGAGATCCTCCCAGCGCCGCCGCCGCCGCTCGCCGCCACTTGCCAAAGTGAGCACCACACCCCTCTTATCCCCCGCACTTACCCCTGGGCCGCGCACGAGCCGCCGTGCCGCCGGCAGCCGGCCGGAGCTAGATGCTCTATTAGCTCGAAATAGGGTGGTTTTACCACTGATCACTATTCCAACCATCCGGGAACCCCCCGTGTAATATGTCGATTTTTCGACTACGCGGCTAATCTCTATCAAATTGGTCCGAATAATGCTAAAATGAAATTGGTTCATTCCCGAGCTTAATTGGTAGCTTGGGCATAGTGTTTAGCATGTTTTGGAAGTAATTAGAAGAGTTCTAAGTGGAATAGAAGTGTGAAACAGGCTGCCAAAGTAGCTGCTGCCAGAATTCTGCTGGAGCAGAATTTGTACTGGGTACCTCAGCCAGTACCGGTACCAGCTGAGGTACTCAGCTAGACTGCAATGCAATTTTGGGTTTTTGAGGGGGTAAGTTGCAAATTTTTGCTCTTATCTCTTCAGCCCTGATCTCCTACAGATGCCCACGTATCCAGCCCTCTCTCTCTTCTTTCTTTTCATTTCTTTCTTCTTTCTTTTTCTCTCTAGGCTGGTTGAGGCTTTGTGAATTGATGCGGGCAGAGTTGGAAATTTTTGGGCTTGTGAAGCTGTCGAACAGTAAGGTTCAGCTGAGGAAGCGTGGAAACCTCAGGTAAGGAGCTGTTTATTAGCTAGGACTTGGACTAGATACTGTATGAGAGGTTTTAAGTGATTAAAGATGGTAGTAGTATGTAGAAAACCTTGAGTACATGCTGAAAACAGCATGCATACATGTATAGATATGTATGTGTACAGCTCATTAGGGATTGTAGGGTAAAATCTGAAATGAGTTAACTTTGAATCCTGGTTTGAATGACTTCCTTTGCTATATCAAGATGTGGAATAAAGGATTTTTAAGTGTTTGCAACTTGTATTAGTATATAGAAGCAATATGATTACCGCGAATGATGGATCGTTTCGACTCTGTGTGGATTATCACGAGCTGAACAGAGTCACGATTAAGAATAAGTACCCACTTCCCCGAATCGATGACTTGTTTGATCAGTTGCAGGGGTCGTGTGTGTACTCGAAGATAGATTTGCAGTCCGGCTACCACCAATTGAAGATTAAGCCGGAGGATGTGCAAAAGACCGCGTTTCGCACGCGGTATGGACACTACGAATTCACGGTCATGCCATTTGGACTCACAAATGCTCCAGCGGCATTTATGGATTTGATGAACCGTGTCTTCAGGAAATACTTGGATCGATTTGTAGTGGTCTTTATAGACGACATATTGATCTATTCTCGCAATGACGAGGATCATGCCGAGCATTTGAGATTGGTGCTTCACGTCCTTCGGGAGGAGAAGCTATATGCTAAGCTAAAGAAATGTGACTTCTGGCTCAGAGAGGTCGCATTTCTAGGGCATGTAATTTTCAAGGGCGGAGTTTCTGTAGACCCGAGAAAAGTTGAGGCAATCAAGGATTGGCCTCACCCGACGAATGTCATGGAGGTCCGAAGCTTCGTGGGCTTAGCGGGCTATTATAGACGGTTCGTGGAGGGTTTCTTGAAGATCGTGATTCCACTTACCCGTCTGACTCAAAAGGGCACCAAGTTAGTGTGGAGCGAAGAGTGTGACCGGAGTTTTAAAGAGTTGAAGGAAAGATTAACTTCGACTCCGGTGCTCGCTCTACCGGTGCAGGGCGAAGATTTCGTAGTCTACAGCGATGCCTCCTATATGGGTTTGGGGTGTGTATTGATGCAAAACGGGAAGGTAATTGCCTATGCATCTCGTCAGCTGAAGAGCTATGAAAAGAATTACCCCATTCACGATTTGGAGCTAGCAGCGATAATCTTCGCCTTGAAGCTATGGAGGCACTACTTGTACGGTGCCCATTGTGAGATTTATACCGACTACAAGAGTCTAAAGTATCTGTTCACACAGAAAGAGCTCAATATGCGACAGCGGCGGTGGTTAGAACTGTTAAAGGATTATGACGTTGATATCCTTTACCACCCGGAAAAAGCGAATGTGGTCGCGGATGCACTGAGCAGGAAGTCGGCGAAAAATCTTGCCATGTGCGTGACAAATCAGACGCCTTTGTGGCTAGATATGGAGCGAATGAACCTTGAGGTGGTTGCTCTCGAGATTCCGGCTCAGTTGATGGCCCTCGTCGTCCAACCGACCTTGTTGGAGAGGATCAAAGATCTGCAATCTGCGGACTCGAGTCTCCAAAAGATGCGGCATAACATCGAGGAAGGACGAGGCGGCAATTTCAGTATAGACGTCGCGGGTGCACTTCGATTTCGGAACCGATGGTGTGTACCCGAGAATAAAGAGCTTCGTGAATTGATCTTGCAAGAAGCTCATCGGTCGCCTTATTGCGATCACCCGGGCGGCACCAAGATGTATCATGAGTTGAAAGCACTCTATTGGTGGCCGAGAATGAAGAACGATATTGGGCGCTTTGTGGCTAAGTGCTTGACTTGTGTCACGCCCCGGGAACCAGCGGAAGCCCGCCCGGCGCGTGCACAGACCCGCCATATGTCTAAAACATACAAGGCGTCTAAATAACAACGATAAATAAGCAATAAATAAAGAACATCTAGAAGTATCAGAGCAATGTATATCTAGATTTCTACAATAAAGGGATGGAGCAAAAAACAATATCCACTAAATAAAATCATAAGCAGTACAAAAGGTGTAACACACTGGACCTTTGCAAATTACGAGGTTCGAATGTTTGGATGTATTTCGAGCTTTTCCACATTTGGTGGAGAGTTGTAGAATGTTTTCCGACCTAAAAAGTTCGAAAATCGAGATTCTGGATAAGTCCTGAGAGTTTTTACTCTCGGGGACCGGTCCCTGGAAGGAGAGACCGGTCCCCCAGTGAGAAGTGTTGAGGCAGCCTGAGGCAACCGGTCCCTGGCAGGCGAGACCGGTCCCCGAGCGCGTCTTCGCAGTGAGAGACCGGTCCCGCGCAGGGAGAGACCGGTTCCCGAACGCTGGTTTTTCGGGTTCGCAGCGAGAGACCGGTCCCTGCTGGGGAGAGACCGGTCCCTCTGGGCGAAAACTGCCCAGACTGGGCTGTGGTAATATTGGATTTTTGGAGGGCCTAGCTGGATTTTGTTACAATAGAGGGTCTATATGATCCCTCCACTCTCTCCTCTCCCCATTTCTCTTCTCTCAACCCTCTCTACACCCTTGATAGAGAAGAAGAAGAAGAAGGAGAAGAAGAAGAAGGAGGGAAGGAGAAGAAGTTTGGAGCTACTAGTGGACTTGGGGCATCTTCCTCACCTTCTCGTCTTCCTTGGTACTTGAAGGCTTGGACTTGGAGCTTGCAAAGAGGGAGATCTTCACCCTTGGAGCTTGGATTGGAGCTTCTAAGGAGGTTTGTTACTCATTTCCCTCCTCTAGATCTTGTTTTGATAGTTTTTGTAGATGAAACCCTAGAAATGAGATTTAGGGTTGATTTTGGGGCTTTTTGATCTAGGGCTTTTGAGGCTAGATTAATTGGTTTAGAACCTTCCTTGGGCTTGGATTGGAAGGGTTCTAGCTCTCTTTTGGAGCTTTCGAAGAGATTTCTTCTCTTGAGGTGAGTTTTGGCCCTTTTTGCTTCTAGGTTAATGTTTGATCTTACGGTTGGTCGTAATGCCCTCGTATCTCTTCGCTGATTACTTTTAGGAAGTTTTGAGACTTGGGGACAACTTTGTTCGGCGAAACGAGGCCCTACGCGACGGTTCGGTGGGTTTGACCTAGCCACACAATGAGAAATTCTCATTTGTGCTTATTTAAGTATCGTTAAATGAAAAAGCATGCATATTCTTGTTATATGTATTTATTGTGAATTTTAGAATGCTTAAAAGGCCTATGTTGTATATGATGAAATTTTGGACCTCTATGGAGTAGAGAGTAGCTTGGTAAGCCTATGGTTGCATTTAGCGTTCTATATGCAGAGACTTGGTTTCATGCTTCTATAGTGTACATGAGCTTTGATTCATGCATTTAAACTTAAGTTTACTTGTGACATGAAAGATGATGAAATTGCCATATAGAGGTATTGGAACTAGAATGTACGTGATCTAGAGCTAATGTCATCAAGCGGCATTGAGCTCGGGACATGTGAGAACCTAGTGGATAGGGCCATTGAGGGATTTGGAATACATGTTGAACATCAAATTGTCTAAGTGTCATCAAGGGGCACTAGGCGAAGCAAATATTGAGAATTCACATTATGCCTTAAACTAGATCTTCGGGATGTTAGTGACTATACCATGTTAGAGACATGAGAATTGGATACTTGAGACTTGGACTTTGCTTGCTTGCCGTTTGTGCTCATTCACACATGCTTGTGAGGGTCGCTCCCTACAAGCCGGCACTCCGGAGTTAGCCTACGCGACTTTTGTTCGCTCGTGCGGTATCGAGACGCCTACGGGGTCGAGTGGGACAGACACATTCCATGGGTAGGAATGTCGGGCTACCACAGGCACTTAGGCGGCACAAGCCGGACTACCTTGGGTAGATCCTTAATTGGAAATGAAAATCGACACGGTTTGAGAATGAATGATCACTACTAGATAGGCTTATTAGTTGGATTACATTTACATGCTTTTAGCATAGTGTGAGACATGTAGTATACTTGGTTGCCATGATAGAACTTCTACATCATGCATTGACAAAGGTTAACAACATTAAACTAGTGCCATTGGACTTAATTGTAATGATAGATAGATGTACATTTTGGTTGACATCATGCTTACTTGAGACACAGTAGACTAGCATTTCAATTATGCTTTCTTTCAGCAGTTTATTTACATGCTCCTTATCGCTTATTATTATTATCGTTGCTTACCCTTATTTTTGGGGCCTAGTGGAGCATGAGCTGAGGTCAGTAATTGCCCACTGGGAACTATAAATTATAGTTCTCACGCCCTCTTTTTCTCGATGTTTTTCAGAGCCTTCCACTCAGGGTGAGGCCAGGGACCGCGGGAAGGGAGTTGCTTCGAGCTAGCTTCCTTCGAGGACGGTTCGCTAGGTGGTCTACCTCTCGTCGTATTTTGTTTTGGAGAGGTTGAGAGTTTTACCAGTGTACTAGAGACCACCATTTTTGTATTAGAGGCTGATACTGTATAACTTATGTTTACTTTTATGTTTTAGTTACGTTCTTTTACTATTGGTGTAGATGTTAGAACTTTACTCGCTCTGATATCATTAGTTGCTAGTTATTTCACTTTTTTTATTTGTTCCATCTCTTGCTTTTACTTCTGCTTTTCTTGTAGACGCCTTATATGTGTAGGCATATGGCGGGTCTGGGCACGCTACCGGGAGGGCCTCCGCCGGTCCCGGGGCGTGACAAAAGGTATCCCAAAACAAGTGCTAAACTGAATACATGGGTGGTCTCTCTATACATGGTACCCAAAACACTCTCTTACCAAAAACCAAAGAGAGAGAAAACCACCTAAGAGCAAAACGCCTCTCCGCTAGCTAGCTAGCTACGCGACCCCTTTGCCGCGATCCCTTGCCTCCGCCGGTGCCGAAGGCTCTGAAAGAGAACATAAAAAAACAGGGCATGAGAACTATTAAAAATAGTTCCCAGTGGGCAATTACTGACTTCAGTGAAGTGTGCCACTAGGCACAAAAGCTACGAAGCAAGGTCAGTACGAGTATAAACCAAAGCGATAAATGCGATAAGTAAATAACCAAACAGTATACTTGCTACAACATGAAATCTCTACTTAGCATGATTTGCATAAGTAATAAACTATTCTAACAAGAATGTGCCCAAGCATACTAGTATGATGTCCAAAAGCCAAATAGTAAAGATGTCAATATTTACTATTCTAATCGATGTCCACACGTCACGACGACTACTCGAAGTCCAATCTAAAGAGACCCGCCCGAAGGCTGTCTTGGCCCTGAGACCCACCCGTAGGCTGTTTGACCAATGCCGAGCCTAATGGCCCCGTGGTAGTCAACATCCCCACCCTAGGGATGAGCCTGGCCCACGGCAATCCACTTCGGCGCCCAGTCCCGCACGGCGAACAAGTATCGCGATGGCCATCTCCGGAGTGCCGGCTTGTATGGAGCGACCCTCATAAGCATGTGCGAATGAGCACAAATGGCAAGTAGTACAAGATCCATCTCAAGTATTAAGTCCTCATGTCCACAAACATGGAATAAATCATATATCTCATAGGCCTATCTCTATGTCATCATGTCTAAGAACATGGAAATGTAGATGTCAATGGCCTATCACTATGTCCCAATATAGTAGTTTCACCGTTCACTATATCAAGTGCCCCTTTATGACACTTTTGATTTCAAAGTCCAAACATGAGTTTAATGTGTAAGAATATATGTTTCAAGTCCTCTTCATCACGAGAGACCTATTCCCAACATGCTCGATAAGCTACGATCTGATATACATGCTCAATATACCAGGTTCCCCCCTGTTACATGAGGTCGTTTTTCATGATACATAGCATATGTATACTAAGCATTCTAAAATTCACATAAATCATATTTAGCATGGATATGAAGTTATTTCGACGATACGACAAGTATACAAAACATAGGGGCCATTTTGCCCCGATTTCATGAAGCCAAACCCACCGAACTTCACGAAGCTCTTCGTTTCGCCGAACGGAGGTGTCCACTAGTCTCCTAGCACCCTAAAGATGTAGGAACAAGAGTCAAACGAACGTTACGAACAACCGTAAGGTTGGTCTTTAACTATCTCAAGCTAGGGTTGGGAAAAACTCACCTCAATGAAGAAATCCTCTCTTAAGCTCCAAATGGGAGTTAGAGTTCTTCAAATCCAACCTAAAGGAAGGTTCTAAATCCATCAATGAGGTCTCAAAGTCCCCAAATCAAAAATCCCCAAAAATAAACCCTAAATCCCAAAATCTAGGGTTTCATCTAGTTTAAAGCTTCAAAACTAGGATCTAGAGGAAAGGGACTAGCCACATACCTCTAAGATGCTCCAAACCAAGTCCAAGATGCTCTAGGGTTGGAGTTTGATCCTCTCTCAAGCTCCAACAACAAGCTCCAAGCCTCCAAAGGTGAGAAAAGAGAGAAAGGGTTGGTGCTCCAAGCTCCCTCAAGCAAGCTCCTCCTCTTCTTCTTCTTCTTCTCCTCCTTCTTCTTCTCTCTCTAGAGAGTGTGAGAGGGTGAGAAGTGAGGAAAAGAGAGGAGAGAAATGATCTCTAGACCATTAGAAGTAACAAAATCCACTCAAGCCCCTAAAAAATCCAATATTACATCAGCCCGGACTGGGCAGTTTTCGCCCAGCGAGACCGGTCTCACGCTGCCTGGGACCGGTCCCACGCCGCGAACCCGAAAAACCAACATTCGGGAACCGGTTGCCCCGGCCCGAGACCGGTTGCTTTGCCATGGGAGACCGATCTCTCCCACCTGAGACCGGTCCCCGAGAGTGAAAACTCTCAGGACCTCCAAAACTCAGATTTTTCGAGCTTTTTAGGTCGGAACACCTTCCACGACCTTCCACCAAGTGTGGAAAAGCTCGGAACCCAAGTCTAACACTCGAACCTTGCAATTTACACAGGTCTAGTGTGTTACAACTTACCAACAAGTGAAGGCCGAGCGTCGATTTCTAGCCTAAAGCTACAAAGCCTACCCATCCCCGTGTGGAAATGGGAGGAAATATCGATGGACTTTGTGGTCGGCTTGCCTCGCTCAACGGGCGGCCACAATGCAATTTGGGTTATTGTGGACCGATTGATGAAATCGGCTCACTTCTTGCCGATCCACACCACATGGGCGGGCGACAAGTTGGCACAGGTATATCTTGACGAGATAGTGAGGTTGCACGGGGTGCCGAAGTCGATCGTGCCGGATCATGACCCCCGATTCACTTCACATTTCTGGAAGAGCCTGCAGGAAGTTCTTGGTACATGGCTCGACTTCAGTACTGCATTTCATCCTCAGACAGATGGGCAAATAGAGAGAACCATCCAAACTCTGGAGGATATATTGCGAGTGTGTGTCATCGACTGCAAAGGGAGTTGGTGTGATCATTTGCCGATGTCCGAGTTCGCCTACAACAACAGTTATCATGCTAATGTAGAGATGGCACCGTTTGAGGCTCTTTACGGGCGGAAGTGTCGATCTCCTATACACTGAGCGATGTAGGTGAGCGTGCTGAGTTCGGCCCCGATGTGTTGTGATAAGCGGAGGAGAAAGTCCGCCTGGCTCGCAAGAGATTGCTCACGGCGCAGTCGAGACAGAAAAACTATGTAGATAGACGCCGTTGAGATATAGAGTATGCGGTGGGCGATCGCGTATTCTTTAAGGTTTCACCGATGCGGGGTGTGAAGCGGTTTGGAGTGCGGGAAAAGTTGAGTCCCCGGTACATTGGACCTTATGAAATATTAGAGCGAGTTGGCACGGTGGCTTATCGACTCGCTTTGCCACTGAAGCTCGCAGATGTACACAATGTGTTCCATGTCTCAAATCTTCGTAAGTATATTCACGACCCCGAGCATGCAATGCTTTACGAGCCGCCGGAACTTCAAGAAGACTTGAGCTATGAAGAGTTTCCGGTGCGGATTATCGCACGAGAGGTGCGAAAGTTGAGAAATCGCGAGATTCCCTATGTGAAAGTCCAGTGAAGCAATCACGACGATCGCGAAGCCACCTGGGAACTCGAGGATATGATGAGAAAGCATCATCCTCACTTGTTTCAGGAATAAGGTATGAGAACTGAGTTTAAAATTAAGTTGAATCAGTTTCGAGGACGAAACTCCTTTTAAGGAGGGGAGGATGTAAGGAAGTGAATTCTCAAAATGCGAGGGTTGCACTTCATCCAGGATCGACTACTTGTCGAGTGGGTTGACTTCGAAAAGGCCGGAGTGGCATGGAACCCAAAAAGTGCATTGAGATAGAGTCCACGAGAGCAATAGTGCAAAATCTGCACTGGGCAGATTCTGCTCCGGGGGACTGGTCCCTGGTGGGAGAGACCGGTCCCCGAAGCTGGTGGTTGCCGGGATGCCTGGAGCAACCGGTCTCTGGATTGAGGGAACTGGTCCCCGAACACGACACCAGCGAGAAAAGCAGAAATTTGGCTAAGTCCTGAAAATCCAGCTCTCGGGGACCGGTCTCTCAGGCAAGGACCGGTCTCCTAGGGACCGGTCTCTCGGGTTGAGACCGGTTCCCGAACGCGTGCACTCGGGGGAAGCTCTCGGGGACTGGTCCCAGAGGGGAGAGACCAGTCCCTCCGCCCGCGAACAGCCCAGTGAGGGCAGTGCACAGGGTGGAAAAGTGAGGGATTTTATTGCATTTGTTACATTAGAAGGGGTGTATAGAAGGGGCTGAGCCCTCTCCCCTCTCTCTCACTTGCACCCTCACTCTCTCTTTCACTCATCTCTCTTTCTCTCTCTAGAAGGAAAAGAAGGAGAAGAAAAAAGAGGAGAAGAAGAGGAAAAAGAAGAAGAAGATAAGGAAGGAGAAGAAGAATGAGATCAAAGAGGAACTTTTGGACATCTCCCTCTTCCTCCCCTCTTCTCTTTGGTGTAGCTCAAGAGATAAGCTACCAAACCCTAGCTTGTAAACTTAGGGTTTTTGTATTTCTAGCTTTAGAAATGGGTCAAATGGACCTTAAGTAAGCTTCAAAGTAGATCAATCCGAGAAATCTAGGGTTTGATTGAGTGGTTTGCTATAGGTGCAAACCTAGGGCTCCAAATTGGAGTTTTTGGTAAAGTATGAGATTGATCACATTTGAGGCTTTGTAAACCAAATTGTTAGGTAACTAAACGCGGGGGCGAAGTCGGATTTTCGATTTTTCAAGCGGGTCAGGTCCTGTCCGTTCGGCGTCCGCTTGCCGCGCCCGAACTGCGCCAAATTGGTAGCGTTTTCGGGGCGGGGCGTGACAGGAATCCTGCAGGGACAGCACATATGCATGTGTTTCTACCTATGAATGATTAGTAGTGGGGGAAATTATATATGCTTGTTCTTGGTTTAGAGGTTGCATATTAATGTTCTAAAAAGGATTGAGCTACAGATTTTCATGTTAGAGCTCTTAGAACCATGAAAAAGCTTGGAAAACTTGATGTTGGCAGCATACAAGTATATGTATGTATATATATGTACTTGTGAATTGTATGTTAAGAAGGAATAAAACCTAGGTTCAATTGACTTTAAATTCTGAATTAGCATGATTCTAATTACTATATTAAGGGTTGATGTTTACTACCTAAAGGGGGGTTAATTATGAGTTGTTCTGTTTTCTAAAACCATAAACTGCCATAGGGAACTTAATAGAAGACTATATGTACGTATAGTGACACTATATATATATATATGGAACTTGGGGTTAAATGCAAAGTTTGAAAAGATGTGAATATGACTTAAGTTTAATCCCTTTTATTCCTCATTGAAGAAAGGTTTGACGTGCTCGGAAGCCTAAGTTGGTATTTCGACGGACCTACGGCGCGCTAGTTAAGAGACGCTTCGTTCTAGTTCGTATACATCAAGTCACGAGGACTTGATACTTGTGAGCTCCGAGATATTGGCTTTAGTATTTCGGCATCCCTACAGGTGGGTGGTGCTATCCGAAATCTTTGAATCCCTTATTATGTCTATGTCGCCTCATTGATCATATTTATATATGAATTGCTTTGTATTCATACATTATAGGAAAATTGTCACTATACAGTTAGTAACTGAATAATTGAATTCCTGTCAATGTTAAGAACATATGGATAATAGAATATGGACATAGAACCCTATGAATGTGTGAATTTACTGTGGACTATGATAATAGTAAATTTGGTGACATCACGACTAGAGAATTCGTTAGCATCGAGAGTGGAATTGTAAAACTAGCATAAAGAGCTAGTTAGAGTTAAAGTGTGGCATTGTCATTCATTGGACCCTCTAAATGAGGATCAGATCATACTCACATTAGTCTAATGCTCGAGGAAGGTCGCTCCTCCTTGGGCGATGAGCTTCGGAGTGGTCATCAAATGGATTAGGAGCTAGCATCTCCCAAGTAGACGGTCCTGTTCGGATGTAGCTTGCGTCTCCCCGATAGTAGGGATTTGGTTGGTGAGTTATTGTTAACCAAATGGTTAACCAGCTTGATTGGGTAATGATTATTAATAGCATGCATACATCAATTTCCTATGTTATCTACTGTTTCTTTCAGCTTTGTACATGCATTGTAGTAGTTACATGTTATAGCTGGTTACTATCTATTCTTTCTTCTTGTCTATATATGCCCGAATAGACCTAGTGGGTGAGTCGGCGAGGTTGGCGGCCGAACCCACTGAAAACTATTAGTAGTTCTCACACCACTAATCATGTAGATCCTAGCGCGAGCGGAGCGGTCGAGGATCGCGGCAAGAGCCCGGCATCTTAGCTAGTGAACTCCAGAGTATAGTTATACACCCATTTTGGTTTCATGTTGTATATATTTGATGTTAAAGAAACATGTAAAAGAATGTATAAATGAGCATGTAAATAACTAAATGTTGTAGTTATTCATGTTTATAGTTTGGTTTAAAGTTTTCAAACATACAGTGAATGCATGTTTAGCTAGCTTACTTGCACTCGTTCTTGTTGCTTGCCCTCGTGCAAGCCATGTATATTGAAATGTTATCTTGGGAGTTGTTTATTTTTTTATACATGTACTATGTTGTTGTTGAGCCTTGGGCGGACAAGGGAGGTGCTGTCTGTTCGGCGTCTGTGTACGGGCCCGGATCGACCAAATTGGTGATAGCGGGACGTGACACCCTGGCTCTCTGGAAGGTGAGCAAGGTGACCTTGAGTTGTCGCTGATCACTATAGTTATCTCGGTTTCTGTCGGAGAATCATCAGTTTGCTATTTTTGCATTGTCGCTCTCAAGGCCTTATATATTTGCTGTAATCTTGGCCCCGGAGAGCTCCTCGGCTATTTTTCTTGCCCTAGACAATGAGCACAGGCTTCGCTACATTGAGACCTATCCACTGGTGCCCTTAGTTGGTCTCGGAGACGCGTGGTGTTCTCTATCGGCCCTAGTGATTGTGTATTTTAGCTTATATTGTGATATATCTCTTGCTTAGGGGCCTCCTTGGAATTTTAACAGCAGAGGCTGTTTTGGGCAGCGTGATGCCACTTGATGTGACCCTCTGGACTAGTTGTCCGAGCTTCCGATGCCCTCGCTGAATCAAATTTAATTTTTGAAGCATTTTCCGACAAAATCATCAGCGAAACGCGGTGACCATTGTGGGCCCCACTTGTTAGTAGTGTTATCACCCCAGGTTTGTCGTGGAGCCTCATTGGCTGGTTACATTCGCTATCTTGAGTTTCTGAAGACAACGAGTGAGCGACGGAGGGTTTCAATGCCAAAAACAACATTTTCGAAAATTCGGAATGGCATTAAGTACATTGTGGTGTATTTGTATTTCTTGGGCTTGTGTTTGTTGTTTGAACATGAAAGTTGGTGCGTTTCGATACAGCGGGTGACTAGATTTGTACTATGGTTCCTTTCGAAACACTCTGTGGCAATCGAAAGTGTTTCGGTGGACTTTTTGGAACTCTCGACAGTTCTGAGGTTGTGGGTTTAGTGTTTTGAAGTCGACTTAGGGGATCTTGACTTGGTGGATCTTTCGGTCTAGTTGATGTCCCAACATGCCTTGAGCATTAGACGCTGCGACGATGATAGGTTGGTGCTTCGATCCGGAGTTGATACAGTGGTTTTAGCTTGGTGATGTTCTTCCCTCACTCTTTGTTGTTGTTTTGCATACTATTGATTAGCATTTACTACTAGACTTCTGATTTATTTACTCTACTTCTACTCATTCACATATTTGTAGTAAAGAGGTGTTTGGTTGTTGCATGATCTTTATCTGAGAGACCTGTTTGGTTGGTGTTGATTGGTTCGTTGATCTAGTGATCTAGTTTGGACAGGTGTTGTTTATTGACATACTCTTGGCTATTTGCCGTCTTGATTGACTATTGAGTATTTCGCGTTGATCGTCGCAGCTTAGGTAGCATATCACGTACACCAATGGTTTGGTCACCGTGTGGGTGTTCTTTTTCAAAAAAGTGGTCATTACTTTGACCCGTTGGCCCTTGCAAGGTGCTAGCTGGTGTAATATACCGAACTTTTATAGTCATGAAGTTTCGATGGATGTTAGAAGCTAATGGAATTGTTCCAGTGAAGATCGGGAACGTACGAGTGTTTTCGATATGCGTTGGGCGTGGAAACGGAACTCGAAAAGCTATGATTGGACTTTGCCCGGAATCCAGCAAAGCGTGGATGAAATAATGGTCTAAATGCGCTGAAAATGTGTTTTGGGCGTCTCGGTGTGATATGTGATAAATCGGAGGACCCGGGAGCGAAAACGAGCGAAAACGGACCAAAGGCTAAAATTGCTGAAGTTGCTGATTTTCGGGTTGTCTGGACCTACGGGGTCCGGACCCTGGCTTCAAGGTCCGAACCTCGAGAGTGAGAAATGCCCAGTGAAGGCTGATGGCAGTTTGGTAATTAAGGGGAGGTTGACTTATAAAAGGAAGCTTCTCCTTCCTTCTTCTTCTTCTTCCCAGCCAAACACCAACACACACACATAGTGGTAGAGAGAGAGACTCTATCTCTAGATTTTTTCCTTCTCTCTCTAGATCTCTTTCCCAAAATTGGAGGCTTGGTGGAGAAGGAGCTTGGGAACGCATTGGGAGCAACGGTTCGAGTCTTTGTGCACCCGGTGGAGCGGCGTGCTTTCGACTCGGCGTTCGCATTTTGGTAAGAGTTTAGGATTTGGTTAAATCTTTCATGAATGATATTCTAGTAGTTTCTAGAATATTCTAAGTATGTTACTCCATATGTTTTTGGGGTATATGAGGGATATATGAAAGCTAGGGCTTGAAATGGGGTTTTGGGATTTTTAGGGTTTTGATCTAATTGAACCCTATTATCCTCTAATTGAAGGTTAGAGATGAGCCCTTGAAGACCCTAGGTTGCGGATTGGCCAGCGTTCGATGATCAATTTCAAGTTCAAGCCGAACCGAACAACGAGTGCCGCGGGAGCCCGATTGCAAGTGTCGACAAGCAATCGGAGAGCCTTACGAGGTGGGTTGTGCTCCACCGAAGCGATTAGGTCGCTTCCATGCCAAAGTGAAGTGTGTTTCGTTATCGATGCATGTAGTGGTAGTTAATTGCCAAGTAAAAGAATGCATAAGATAAAGTGACTGCATGAGCTAAATGCTAAATGAATGTATAAGATATATGCTAATAATGAATGCTGATAGAGATGCTAATTGTGAATGAACATGCATGATAAAGAAACTAATTGTGATATATTGACTACCATTTCGATAAGAACATAGATATGTGCAAGAGATGCTAGAGAATACATGCATGTTGATATCTTGTGAACATATGCTAGATTCATATGAAGGTTGAACTTGAGTCGACGAACTCTAAGTATAGTAGAGAACTCGACAAGTGTGGTGTCACAACCCGCGACCACCCGCCTATTTGGCCGAGTCGCGACGCCGCCGACAAACCGCCGAACGGACAGGGTTTCCCCTGTACACGGACAAAGTCTCCCCTGTACATTCAAGGCGTCGCAACCTGTACAATACAAAGAGTTCCAACCAGGAACAGTATTCAAGCAAGGATTACATAAGGAAGTATCGAAAACATAAACACCTAGATCACATTCATTCATTTTTACATCACATTTTTCTTTTTTATATTTAACTTCCAAATTACAATCTAGATATTACAATTTACACAACTTGCTTCTTTTCATTCTTCTCATCCCTAAGCAAAGCCGACTCAGGGTATTGCTATCTCTGGTCTCGGTGGTAGGGCGCTAACTACGGAGCTACGCCCTCGCCTTGCGCCACCGCGCCGCTCACGTGCGACCTGTAACACCCCAAAACAACGTGGGGTGAGAACCAACTCCATGGTTCCCAGTGGGTACAGCGACCCAAGGGAAAAGCTCGATCAATATGTCCAAGGGAGGCGCTGCAACATGTTAGTCCAATAGATATCCACAAATAATATTTATGCAAATATTAAATACATGTTCATGCCTCACAAATGCAATATGTAAATCATGCAAGTAGATTTATTGATTCTACTCTCTATTATTTACCATTCTTTATATTATTAGCAATCCTTTATTACTTAGTCATTCTTTACTTTTAGTCATTCTTTATTCTTAACCACACGATGGTCCTTTGCCAATGCTCTTCTAAGGTCACTCTTACCTTAGCCAACTATGCCAATTATCATGATCAAGACCCAATCCTCTCGGCTAACCCGTAGGTTTCGCCTCAAATCTCTGCTATCGGGGAGATACCCGCTACAACCCGACGGGACCGTTCTTTGGGAAGATACTCGCTACAACCTAGTGAACCAACACTTACCAACCCAAATCCCTACTATCGGGGAGAATTCCGCTACAACCCGACGGGACCGTACTCTGAGGAGATACCAGCTACAATCCAGTGAACCAAAACTACCAACCCAAATCCCTACTATCGGGGAGATACCCGCTACAACCCGACGGGACCGTCCTCTGGGGAGATACCCGCTACAACCCAGTGATGACAACTTCGGAGCTCATCGCCCGAGAGGGAGCTACCACCCTCGAGCAAGGACTAACAGGTGAGTATGATCTATGATCAAATCCATAATCTTGAGGATGTCAAGTTCAATCCATTCCTTAACTATAAGGATGCCATGTCACATACGTCATTTTCTTGCATTCTTTACTTTCATGATGCCACACACACAAAGTGTTTTTTTAACTCTTATTATGCCTTCATTGTCTTTTTAATGCCATACACACACTAAGGCTGCGTTTGGTTCAGGTATATGTAAGAACTGCTTGTTCCAGGGATAGGTACAAGTTCAGGTATAAGCAGGAACTAGACCAATTTTACGTTTGGATGAAAATTGAGTTGTTCCTAGGAATAAGATAAATAGCGTTTGGATGGTTAAATTGGAACAAAAGGAATAAAAGTTATAATTTGAAATTAACATTATATTATCTAATNTCCTTTGCCAATGCTCTTCTACGGTCACGCTTACCTTAGCCAACTATGCCAATTATCATGATCAAGACCCAATCCTCTCGGCTAACCCGTAGGTTTCGCCTCAAATCCCTGCTATCGGGGAGATACCCGCTACAACCCGACGGGACCGTACTCTGGGGAGATATCCGCTACAACCCAGTGAACCAAAACTCACCAACCCAAATCCCTACTATCGAGGAGATACCCGGTACAACCCAACGGGACCGTCCTCTGGGGAGATACCCGCTACAACCCAATGATGACAACTCCGGAGCTCATCGCCCGAGGGGGAGCTACCACCCTCGAGCAAGGACTAACAGGTGAGTATGATCCATGATCAAATCCATAATCTTGAGGATGTCAAGTTTAATCCATTCCTTAACTATAAGGATGCCATGTCACATACGTCATTTTCTTGCATTCTTCACTTTCATGATGCCACACACACTAAGTGTTTTTTAAACTCTTATTATGCCTTCATTGTCTTTTTAATGCCATACACACACTAAGTGTTCGTACTTTCCAATGTCAAGTTCTTTACTCTATTTGAATTATCGTCCCAAATGCACATTCATATGAATCTACCATATTCTCACATTATGTCAACATACAAGTGTTCTTCAACATTTCCTACACATGTTTGCATTCTTATCAAAATAGTAATCATTATACATTTGGCACATAACTCATACATTCTTTATTAGTATATATCTATGCATTCATTTCTAAAACATACATTGTCATTCAAGATAGTCAGTACTTAGCATCTCATGCTTTCTTTAACCTCTACCATATGCATTCTTAATTAACATAAATCTCATTATTTATTTCATTTCATTGGTAGGTAATCTCAACTACATAATATGTTTCAAGCATTCATATTATCATGTAAGCTTACCAATAAAACTATATGCATCAATGATAAACATTTATCTTAGACATACAGGCGACCTAGTCGCTTCGGTAAACACAACCCACCTGTTATCGCATTCCGATTGCTTGTCGACACTTGCAATCGGCCTCCCGCGGCACCCGTAACCCGGTTCGGCCCGGACTCTCGCGCGACAACCCGAACGGCCTCCAATCCACGATCCGGAAATTAAAGGTCTTCGGTTATGCGCCACGGTGTTTCAAATCCGTTTTCATGATTTTACGACGTCGCCTCGGCCCTCCCGGCGGAAACGAAGCCTAACGTCCGTTTCTTTAATAACTTCGCAACGGCTCGACGGATTGCCGAATTGACTTCCCCAACGCGTTCGTTTACCTAGCAATTAGGTTTACGGATGGTCAAATGAGATCAAACCCTACAATTTTACAAAACTCCATTTTGGAGCCCTAGGTTACAACTATGCAAGAAATCATCATTTTGGAACCTGATTCAAGCATTAATCTTCTAATTAGCATCTAAGAATGCTACTAAATCCATCTTTAGAGCTTAAATGCAAAACCCTAGAGTTCTACCATTATAAACCTAGCCTCTACACATGCTTCAATTAACCCAAATTAAATGGATTTAACATGCTAATCAACCCATTAGAGGCTATTAGAACACTAGGAATTAAGGATTAAGCCAAATCCCAAGAGCTTACCCAAATGTGAACACTGCGACGAAAACAAGCCGCTCCAACGGGCGCACGAAAGCTCGATCCGTCGCCTCCAACGCGTTCGCAAGCTCGTTCTCTGCCAATGCCGCGAATTTGGGAGAGGGATCTAGAGAGATGAGAGAGATATTTAGAGAGAAGTGGAGCTTTCTCTCTCCCTCACCATGGTCGCATGGTGCTTGGATGGTGGCCGGCTGTGTGGAGAAGAAAAGAAGCCAATGCTTCTTATAATTACACCCCAAATACTATTCACATTCAGGCTGTTTAGCAGTTAGGTCCCGACGGAGCCCTTCTGATTGTCCGTTTGAGCTCAAATTTGACAGGCATGTTCGGTTTTACTTAACTTAACAAAGTAGTGATCACTCTTCCAGTTTCGACCCCGTTTGGTTACCGAAAGCTGTACCGAATTGTAATCTTTAACAGATAGCTGTGGGATTTTATTTTCTACCTTCCGGGTGTCAGAATGGCATGAAACTTTAAACCTAGCCTCATAAAAATAATTCTGACATCTCCGCCAATTTTTATAATTTTCTGAGACTGCGCATTTTCTGCTAATTTATCTGTCCCGTTTCCAACAGAAAATTCTAAATCTTCTGTTTTAATTCCGATTTCGGCACAAGTCACTTATGACTTATGTGTTACTTCTCTAAATCCAATAAAAATAATTTTTCACACTATTTTTATTTATTTTTTTATTTTAATACCAAAATCTGGTATGTTACATTCTCCACCTCTTAAAAAGAACTTCGTCCGCGAAATTCAAACCACGCCTCAATTTAACTCCTTGAGCAATTGAGGATACCAACTCATTCTCACACTCCAGAGCGGCTTTATACCATCGTGGTTCCCGAAGCGTCTCATACTGAAGGACGTCGGTTCAATCCTCGACACATTTGCAAAGTGTGATACAAAAATGCATCACGGGTCTTGCAAGTCACAGTGGCAGCGCAAGTTGGTGCTCGACGACTCTACGCGCTCCCACGCCACTCGCCATTCGTTATGCAAAGAACTCTTCTTTGCATTCATCTTTTCTTTAGGAATTACATGCCGACTCGATTACCGACATTGCTTAGAAGCAATATCACCGGTGCATCGCTTCACTGTGAGAGCTCCAATCTCAACCGAATCTTGCTCTACTACGAGATGGCACACTCCGGCACATCTCAATCCTCAAGAGAGCTTTACGTCATTTCTCGCGTGGCTATCCAATACTCAAGTGTCTCAATGAGACCACTTACTTTCTGTTTTCATTGCCATGACCAACCAATTCGTTCTTACAACGAATTAATACGAGCCCTCTGTTCGCTAATACAAGCCAAACTCATCCACAGAGTTATCGGCCATAACGCTTACTTTGGTTTTCATAAGTGGACCGAAGGCCACCGATTCTACGTAGGCCTACCGCCTATCCCGTCTCCATACCCGTACCGTCTCTCGCTCTCAAGCGCAGACCCAATCATAATCGGGCGAAATTCTCATTTAGGAATTCGCACACACTCCAATCAGGAGCAACCAGGAGCCCAAACCACTATAAATCCTCGGGTTGGGTCACAACCGAACTCTCGGTATATCCTCGATCTCAAAATCCAACACGTGGCACTCCACGCTCCCGGGTCTAAGCTCGGACTACCGCCCTGACCAAAACTCCGCCCTACCAGTAGGTACCGGGCCGCTGTCTCTCACAGCTGACTGCGCCTACCCGAAGGGCCCAGGCTCCACAGTCCACCAGTGGTCCAGGCACGGGTCGTCCCCAAGCATTACCCGTCGTCGTCGTCCTACACGACATACTCTATCGAGTCACGCGTACCACTCTCGGCTCCTAAGCACCTAGTGCGAGCCACCAACCCTACAAGTGATCCATGGCCCGCTTCACACTTGGCAATGCTAAAGTGCTATTGCCAACACACTCACTCGGTTGAATCAATCCGCACTCTATGAGTACCTATACTCGAACGTCATACGCCTCTATAGCGCTTCACACTAAGTCAAGCATCAGGCAACCATGCCTATGCACGCTGATCGCACGAGCACTACTCACCCACCTGAATTCGAGGTACCACTAGGCCTCACATGCCCGTATTCGGCAACTAATCGGCCATTCTCTCAACAGTGATCTCACTTTCACTGTTCGATCTACCGGAACGATATCTTTACTACTCGGGCTACTTGGGTATTCTCAAGCATCTTGGCTCAACTCTCGCAATCTCCTATCCATTGCCTTGAGAGTCGGTCAACCATCTCCACATTTACCCCGAGTCTCATCATTCGGTTATCACTAGCAACTTGCTAGTGCCATCTAGCTCTTTACTTGCACCGGTAGGTGCTACACCTTCACCGCATAAGCATACTCGGGCATTTACACTTACCCGTCCACTTGGTCCCTACTACTCTGACGTATCAACGGTAGTAAGTGACCGCATGATAAATGCATGCAAGGTTCCTCGACCAGGGTCGCGTACTCATGGCCACTCAGTGCCCACCGCGAACCCTCCGGTCGCCACATTCTCATCACTCACTCTCCAGACCGTGCTGTAGGTGACGTGCCCACAAGCTGTCTCGGAGAAGAAGAGGCCATCGCCAACGTCAAGGCTTGGCTCACGCCCACACGAATGCATATCTCATCACGCAGCACACCCCGCCGCGCCTAGTGAGAACTCTTGCAGTCCCGTATCTTGGAGAAGTTAACGAAGACACCTCCAAGGTTCGGGATTGCAATTGCACTCGAGAATGTACACTGCCCAAATTGGGCAAATCTCGCGGTGGGGGACCGGTCTCTCCGACCTAAGACCGGTCTCCGAGAGCTCCACCCGCGGACTGCGCAGCTTGCGCATGATGCAACCGGTCTCACCTGGTGCAACCGGTCTCGAGAGACCGGTCTTTCCCTGTTGGGACCGGTCTCCGAGAGCTGGTCTTCTAGGACTTAGCCGATTTTCCACTCTGCTCGATGCCTACGCACACGGAGACCGGTCTCTACCTCTTGGGACCGGTCTCCGAGAGCTAAAAACCTGCAGTTTGGCAGATTTTGATTCCCACGCTCTCGAAGATACCCAAATAATGCACTTTTGCATTATTTGACGCCTTCGGCCTTTCCGAAACGTACCAACCTCGCACTCTGGTCAATTTGACCAAGGTTCGATATTTATTTACCGTGTTTTCGGTACGTTACATTCTCTCCTTCTACAAGGAGTTTCGTTCTCATTACCCCGCACTATGTCTGGGATGCAACTTCTGACACGGGAGAATTTTCGCTCGTATTCCCTCACGGCGCGGTCTACCTGCCGCAGCTTCGAGAACCTTTCCTGAAGCTTTTTTTTCCATCATCAGATGAGTAAGCGAAGAATACTTATTCCCGAAACTCATTCCAAACCATAGGAAGGAGACCAGGCAGTCGATCCCACTCGACGCTTGTCCACCACACCTTCGCCGACTGTTTGCACGCAACGCAGGGCTAGGTGTACCTTGGCCCACTTAACAGTGCACAGATCCCCTAAAGGGAGTCTCCATGAAGTCGATCCACAACTCCACGATCAACGGATTTGCGTCCTCTTGGCAGCCATCTGCTGACACTACACTAATTTGGCTCATTACCCCGCCACTCACACGAGAGTGGCCAACGGCTCGCGAAGTCCCAAGTCTCCGCTTGTTTCGGATTGCTTAGGGACAACTTGTCCCATCCCGCGTCGATCTAAACGAAGATCGCCTACGCGGCGCTATCGCTTCCTAAAACGCGGCAACTTCATTAATCCTCGACCTTCTAGGTCGAACACGAGACACTTAATACCGACTCAAATAGGGCGAAAGTCACGCAAGGGCGCCTATTCTCATCACTCGGTTTCATGTTGTCGTACGCCAACATGAACAACCTTGGCTGAGAATAAACCACACCTCGAGTCTACCTCTAATATCCGTCTTAGAGGTTTACAACACAACCCAATCCATTATCCTTTCGCCACAAGTCATAAGTCCTCGTCTCTCACGAGCCTTATTCTCCTATGGTTTGCTATCCTAGGGTCTCTGTCACGCCCGGGTACCAGCGGAAGCATATCCGGTCGCGCGCACAGACCGCCGTGTACACCACAACTCAAGTATACACAAGGCGTCTACAAACCACATAGTAAAAGCATATAATTCTAACTAGGTAATCAGAGCAAGACTTATAAGTTTAAACTTATACAATCCAAACCTTAAAACAGGAAATAAGAACAAAGTACCGTCTACAAAAACTTAATATACATTTCTGTACTACACTATATAAACTGCTGGAGGTGATCTAGTACACGTCCAAAAAGGCTCTAGCTAGTCGCTGACCCATCGCCAGAAACCCTAGCCTTTCCCGCTGTGGAAGGCTCTGTAAAAACAACAACAAAGAGGGCGTGAGAACTATTAAACAATAGTTCCCAGTGGGTAAGCCGCCGAGAGTGGCGAAGTACACCACTAGGTCAACTGTGGCATGAGTAGATAGCAATAAATAAGCGGGTAAATGCAGATAATTATGCAACAGATATGGAAGTAAACTACTCATGCTATTTGCTCAACCATAAATAAATAACAATAGATTGCAGGTATCAGTTATCATGATAGATTCTATCAATCATATTACTTGACAATTTAACCAAACATATATCAGAATGTATGCAAGATAATTCACTTTACTAAAATTACAGATGATATCATGTAATTACCTTGTTCCATAGCAAGAAAGAGACATAATGTCATTCATTATGTTGCTAACCAATCATGATGTCAACTTCTAGGTTATTCATCGCTAGGCTCACTTTAGATGTCAACTTTCTAGTATGTTCATCAATAAGTTCACTTAACCAAAGACATAAAGTAACTGTACTACTATGTCCAGCTAAGGTTAAAGTACTTGACATAACCCAATTTCCAACAGACTTACACAAGGTAAGTTCAAGCCGCGCCGTGCCTAATGGCCCCGTGGTAGTCAACATCCCCACTCGAGGAATGAGCCTCCCCCACGGCATTCCATTTCGGCGCTCACTTTGTACATTTGCGAGCATCTGTCGCTAAGCTGTTCGGGAGTGCTGGCTTGGGAGGGAGCGACCCCGCAAGCGTGTGCGAACGCGCACAATGGTATGCAAACCGTAGTCCATAGTACCAATCTCACAACAGCATCATGTCCCTGACATGGTGTCTCAACTCGAGCCACTCCGGAACGCGGGGCTTGGGGGGGCGCGACCCCCGCAAGCATGTACGAAAGAGCATAATGGCATGCTAGCTATAGTCCAGGGTACAAATATCTCAACGACATCATGTCTCTGACATGGAATCTCAACTCGACCCAAGGTCGGCACTGTAGTACCCAATCATAAGTCACTATCAACAACTTGTTGATATGATTCTACCAATAACTAGTATAACTTGACAAGTTAAGGCTTTACATCACACTCGTGACTCTATCAGGCTATACCTGGTCAGTGATTCACAACCTCTCACTACTCCTTACACATAAGGAAAGTGGTTTGCTAATGTTCTGTTCAAAGACTCATGGCACATATCCTGTAGTTCAATATAAATCTCTACTTGACTATACAAGTATGTTATCATATCCAAATCTAGTTATCTACTAGATTATATTCAGTTGTATAACATTCAAGTTATGCCATCTTATGAGGTTCTAGTTACTTACTTGAACATATATCATAATACAAGTCTATCATGTGAAAGCATGAGCGATAACTACTCTTCACGTGATCTCTATGCCATTCCTTCTACAATTAGAAATGCATATGCAATCAAAGGTCTTTACCTGATCTATCAGAGTATAGCAATCATACTTGCTATATAACAGTGCATAGCCCAATCCTAAATACATCAATCTAACACTGCATATGCAAGCTACTAGTATCATGAACACGTAGTACTTTAACAACATGTAACCATATAGAGTGAACAAGTCACGAATCTTTCATTACTGTTTATCATATCCGATATGATCTACACATCAATGCATGTCGCATGAACTATACATATATGCACATGAATAAGGAATAACTTCAACTCAGATGTCAAAGGAGACATAGAGAAAATTCACCCATTTCGGGAAGGTCCGACCCACCTATCCCCAAGCTCAATCCAGCCAATAGAAGTCCCGAACTCAGCTCAGCGGAGCCCCAACTCTGCTGAAAACAAAACACGGAAGGCGCATCAAACTACGACCGAAATGTCCAATTTCGGCACACATTGTACGTAGTACAAAGTAATAACTTAAATTCCTGTTTGGGCTCAGTTCAATACCTCAAGTTTAGAAGCCAAAAGCTCTCACATCACAGCCGACGATAATCCGAAGGTCAATCGCAAGCTCGCTGCGAACAATCGCCACAACGGCATCAATATAGTCGAATTCTTGCAATTTCAGTTTTCTAACTGAAATCCTTGCTTACCTCAGGTTAGAGTACCTTCTAAACCAGCCTCCTAGGTCACCAAAATTGCCTAATAAATCGGAAACCTGCTGTGAACAAACAAGTCCAAACTGCATAAAGTTACACAATTAATCCTCGTTTGGTTCCGAAATCGAGTCAATAGTCAACTAATTACCTTGGCTAAGCCTCAAGCCAGCTTTTCCCTGATTTAGACAGAGGAATAATAGCAAAATAACTCCTCTTTAGCTGTTGGAATTGCCCTCTAACTCAGCTGGGAGCAACAAGACCAAAACCACTCAAAATCCGACACTAAACGTCCAATTAGAGGAGGTTTAAGCTATATACCTTTCAACAGCTGCAACTCAGCTCTTTCTGGGGTTAAGATCCCAGAAAAGTCAATAAATATCCTCCTCCCCACGTTCTAAAAGCTTTCCTTGACTCTCCGAACCAGCGAGCAACGAGTGCGGCGCGAAAACGGCGCGAATCGGCGGCTTTTCTCTAGAGAGAGAAAAACCCTAGAGAGAGAGAAAGAGAGAAGGTGAAAGAAGCTTCTCTGAACTCAAGCNCTTGTGAACGTTGACATTGATTTGTTCGATATTTACACTCTCGGGGCAAAATTGAACAATATAATTAAGTTTTACACTTTGTTTGATTGAATAAGAAAAAGAACTCGTTGCAAAGTTATAATGTTAGGTCGTAACCGAGTAGTCTAATATTTTTCCGGTTTTGGTTCTTGTGAATGCGAACATCGTTTCGTTCCACTATTACACTCACGGGGCATAATAGAACAAAATAATTAGCTTTTACTTTTTGTTCGATTGAATAAGAAAAAGCACTCGTTGCAAAGTTATACTGTCACGACCCGCGACCACTCGCCAATTTGGCCGGGTCGCGGCGCCGCCGACAGACCGCCGAACGGACAGGGTTTCTCCTGTACACGGACAGAGTCTCCTCTGTACATTCAAGGAGTCGCAACCTGTACAATACAAAGAGTTCCAACCAGGAACAGTATTCAAGCAAGGATTGCATAAGGGAGTATCGAAAACATAAACACCTAGATCACATTCATTCATTTTTACATCACATTTTCCTTTTTTACATTTAACTTTCAAATTACAATCTAGATATTACAATTTATACAACTTGCTTCTTTTCGTTCTTTTCATCCCTAAGTGAAGCCGACTCAGGGTACCGCTATCTCTGGTCTCGGTGGTAGGGCGTTAACTATGGAGCTACGCCCTCGCCTCGCGCCGCCGCGCCGCTCACGTGTGAACCTGTAGCACCCCAAAACAACGTGGGGTGAGAACTATATAAATATAGTTCCCAGTGGGTACGGCCACCCAAGGAAAAAGCTCGATTAATATGTCCAAGGGAGGCGCTGCAACATGTTAGTCCAATAGATATCCACAAATAATATTTATGCAAATATTAAATACATGTTCATGCCTCACAAATGCAATATGTAAATCATGCAAGTAGATTTATTGATTCTACTCTCTATTATTTACCATTCTTTATATTATTAGCAATCCTTTATTACTTAGTCATTCTTTACTTTTAGTCATTCTTTATTCTTAACCACACGATGGTCCTTTGCCAATGCTCTTCTAAGGTCACTCTTACCTTAGCCAACTATGCCAATTATCATGATCAAGACCCAATCCTCTCGGCTAACCCGTAGGTTTCGCCTCAAATCTCTGCTATCGGGGAGATACCCGCTACAACCCGACGGGACCGTACTCTGAGGAGATACCAGCTACAATCCAGTGAACCAAAACTACCAACCCAAATCCCTACTATCGGGGAGATACCCGCTACAACCCGACGGGACCGTCCTCTGGGGAGATACCCGCTACAACCCAGTGATGACAACTTCGGAGCTCATCGCCCGAGAGGGAGCTACCACCCTCGAGCAAGGACTAACAGGTGAGTATGATCTATGATCAAATCCATAATCTTGAGGATGTCAAGTTCAATCCATTCCTTAACTATAAGGATGCCATGTCACATACGTCATTTTCTTGCATTCTTTACTTTCATGATGCCACACACACAAAGTGTTTTTTTAACTCTTATTATGCCTTCATTGTCTTTTTAATGCCATACACACACTAAGGCTGCGTTTGGTTCAGGTATATGTAAGAACTGCTTGTTCCAGGGATAGGTACAAGTTCAGGTATAAGCAGGAACTAGACCAATTTTACGTTTGGATGAAAATTGAGTTGTTCCTAGGAATAAGATAAATAGCGTTTGGATGGTTAAATTGGAACAAAAGGAATAAAAGTTATAATTTGAAATTAACATTATATTATCTAATTAATTAATATCAAAATATTACTTAAAAATAAATAATAAATAAATTATTAATAAATAATTATAAATAATAATAATTATTAATTATTAATTATTAATTATTATCATTAATTAATTATTATTAATTATTTATAATTATTTATAAGTAATAAATTAATTAATTATTAATAAATTATTAATAATTATTACTTAATTAATTAATTATTAATAACTATTAATAATTATTTATAAGTAATAAATTAATTAAAAATAATTATCTAATTATTAATAATTAATTATAAATCATTATTAATAAATAATAATAATTATTTAATTATTAATTATTAATAATAAATTACTAATAATATCGATTATCTAATTAATAAGAATAATTATTTTATTATTAATTATTAATTAAATAATAATATTAATAATTAATTATAAGTAATAAATTAATTAATAATAATTATCTAATTATTAATAATTAATTATAAATAATAAATTAATAATAATATCGATTATCTATTTCTTAAGAATAATAATTATTAATAATTATTATTTAATTAATAATTATTAATAAATAATAATTATTAAATTAATAATTATTATTATCTAATTATAAATAATTAATTATAATTAATTATTTGTTTATTTATTTTATTATTTAAGCAATAGATAATAATTCAAATATATTAATTAGATTAATTAATAATTTACTATCATTAAAATTTAAATTTATATTTAATTAACCTTGTTCTCATTCGGGAACAAGCCTGTTCCAGAAAAAAGGTGGAACAGCAGTTCCAGCTAGTTCTAGTCTTATACCAGCTAGTTCCAGAAACCCAGGAACTACTGTTCTCGGTTACCAAACGCTGCGTTTGGGAACAAAGGGGGGAACAAGGGCTTATTCTCCCTCTTGTTCCCGAACCAAACACTATAAGTGTTCGTACTTTCCAATGTCAAGTTCTTTACTCTATTTAAATTATCGTCCCAAATGCACATTCATATGAATCTACCATATTCTCACATTATGTCAACATACAAGTGTTCTTCAACATTTCCTACACATGTTTGCATTCTTATCAAAATAGTAATCATTATACATTTGGCACATAACTCATACATTCTTTATTAGTATATATCTATACATTCATTTCTAAAACATACATTGTCATTCAAGATAGTCAGTACTTAGCATCTCATGCTTTTTTTAACCTCTACCATATGCATTCTTAATTAACATAAATCTCATTATTCATTTCATTTCATTGGTAGGTAATCTCAACTACATAATATGTTTCAAGCATTCATATTATCATGTAAGCCTACCAATACAACTATATGCATCAATGATAAACATTTATCTTAGACATACAGGCAACCTAGTCGCTTCGGTAAACACAACCCACCTGTTATCGCATTCCGATTGCTTGTCGACACTTGCAATCGGCCTCCCGCGGCACCCGTAACCCGGTTCGGCCCGGACTCTCGCGCGACAACCCGAACGGCCTCCAATCCACGATCCGGAAATTAAAGGTCTTCGGTTATGCGCCACGGTGTTTCAAATCCGTTTTCATGATTTTACGACGTCGCCTCGGCCCTCCCGGCGGAAACGAAGCCTAACGTCCGTTTCTTTAATAACTTCGCAACGGCTCGACGGACTGCCGAATCGACTTCCCCAACGCGTTCGTTTACCTAGCAATTAGGTTTACGGATGGTCAAATGAGATCAAACCCTACAATTTTACAAAACTCCATTTTGGAGCCCTAGGTTACAACTATGCAAGAAATCATCATTTTGGAACCTGATTCAAGCATTAATCTTCTAATTAGCATCTAAGAATGCTACTAAATCCATCTTTAGAGCTTAAATGCAAAACCCTAGAGTTCTACCATTATAAACCTAGCCTCTACACATGCTTCAATTAACCCAAATTAAATGAATTTAACATGCTAATCAACCCATTAGAGGCTATTAGAACACTAGGAATTAAGGATTAAGCCAAATCCCAAGAGCTTACCCAAATGTGAACACTGCGACGAAAACAAGCCGCTCCAACGGGCGCACGAAAGCTCGATCCATCGCCTCCAACGCGTTCGCAAGCTCGTTCTCTGCCAATGCCGCGAATTTGGGAGAGGGATCTAGAGAGATGAGAGAGATATTTAGAGAGAAGTGGAGCTTTCTCTCTCCCTCACCATGGTCGCATGGTGCTTGGATGGTGGCCGGCTGTGTGGAGAAGAAAAGAAGCCAATGCTTCTTATAATTACACCCCAAACACTATTCACATTCAGGCTGTTTAGCAGTTAGGTCCCGACAGAGCCCTTCTGATTGTCCGTTTGAGCTCAAATTTGACAGACATGTTTGGTTTTACTTAACTTAACAAAGTAGCGATCACTCTTCCAGTTTCGACCTTGTTTGGTCACCGAAAGCTGTACTGAACTGTAATCTTTAATAGATAGCTGTGGGATTTTATTTTCCACCTTCCGGGTGTCAGAATGGCATGAAACTTTAAATTTAGCCTCATAAAAATAATTCTGACATCTCCGCCAATTTTCATAATTTTCTGAGACTGCACATTTTCTGCTAATTTATCTGTCCTGTTTCCAATAGAAAATTTTAAATTTTCTATTTTAAGGCACAAGTCACTTATGACTTATGTTTTACTTCTCTAAATCCAATAAAAATAGTTTTTCACACTATTTTTATTTATTTTTTTTATTTTAATACCAAAATCTGGTATGTTACATGTGGCATGTAAAGAATCCTAAGTGTGGATAACTAGGATAACAAGAATCATGAGTGGCATTGAATCTAGTGTCATTGAACATAGGTGAATCATGAGTGGCATTAAACCTAGTGTTATTGAACATAGGTTGAGAATTGAACCTAGAGTCGAGTGGACCTAGGATGGAAAGGACATTGGACCTAGTGTTGAGTAAACCTAGGTTATGAGTTGTTATGGATCATGGCAGTAGAGTGACCACTAGGATATGTATAGCCAAACCTAAAGACGGTGATGACATAGGGTAAAACCAACCCTTGAGATATGAAAGTGTAATATACCGGATTTTTTTTAATATAAAAGTAGATGTAAATAAAAATAGTGTAAAATACTATTTTTATTGGATTTAGAGAAGTAAAATATAAGTCGAAAATGACTTGTGCTGAAATCGGAACTAAAACAGAAGATTTAGAATTTTCTGTGAGAAACGGGTCTGATATTTTAGCAGAAAATGTACAGTGTCAGAAAATTATGAAAACTGGAGAATATATCAGAATTACTTTTATGAGGCTACATTTAAAGTTTCATGTCATTATGACACCCGGAAGGTGAAAAATAAAATCCGATTGTTATCTGCTAGAGATTACAGTTCGGTGAGCTTTCGGTGATAAAAAATGGTCCAAATTTAAATTTTAAGATATTTTTTTATCCTTATTAATGTTAATCGAGCCTGATTGCCAAATTTGAGCGTAAACGGAGGCTCCGGCGATAGGTTTCAGATTCTGAATTGGGAACCGTATTATAGAAAGAAATTTCGACTTTTGTGGAGGGGTAAGTTGTAATTTTTTTCTGATCTTATCTACAACCTAGCCCTCCACTAGCTGCTTGCGTACAGGGAGGTATTTCTCTCCTTCTATCTCTTTCTTTTGTCTCTTTCTCTCTCTCTCTCTCTCTCTAATCGTGTGAAGTAGAATGATGGAGATGTTGGTGAAGTAGTGTGTGGAGCTAAGAAGGATTTCAGCAGCAGGTTATTTTGGTGGAGTAGAGAAATTTGAGGTAAGTTGTGTTAAAGATATGCCTTCTTTTTTGGTTTGGTTCATACACCGGATTTATGGAAAAATAAAAAGGATCTCATAAGGATTTATTTTTGGTGGATCCTAATTTAAATTGGAATCCTAGATAGACTAGGATTGGTTTCCATATAATACTCTATATTCAATAATCATATTGAATTAGAGTAGGATTGAGCCAAATCCCTCTCTATATATACATGCATATGCATGTACGGCTTGGTGAGGCGTGTGGTTAAATTAATTAGCATTCACAGTCCGGCTAATTAATACACGGTGTCTCCTGTGGCCATACGGGCGGAAGAGGCTGAGGAAGAGGCTTAATTAATTAGCCATCGTGGACCGTACGGCTTCGGGTGCATAGAAGCAAATTAATTAGCATAAGGTGTATTGGCTAATTAATTAACATAGCACCATCCGTACGGCATAAGAAGGCTGCACCTTTGCATGCGACGTCGGATCGGAGTCGGCAGCAGGAGCGACGGTTCTCGACCAATTGCCTGAGCGGTTCGGATTCTTCGAAGCAACGGCATAAAGGAATTTGGTTAGAGTTTCTATACTTCTCTAATTTTGGTCTTCTCGGTTTTACGAAAAGCATTTTCTGGTATTTTCTTGGAGTTTTCGTTGGAACAAGAAAATGTGGAATTCACTATAAGGTTCTTGGTTTTTTTATCCGAAGAAGACATAAGGTGTAAGCTTGTACTTCTATTTCTTCATATAGTGGAATACATCTCTCTCGCTCTTCCCGTGGACGTAGGCAATTGCCGAACCACGTAAATCTTGGTTTCTTCTTTCTGCATTTATTTCTTTTACCGTTCGGTCGATTTTCTCTATTTTTCGTGCATCTTTGTTGGTAGCACATGACGGACGATCCATCCGGTTCCCAACAAGTTGATGATGCCTTTTTGGTTAGAGATTATCTTAATTACCTTAGAAAGAGATTAAGCCTTGGTTTCTTAGGTGCTAGAAGTGTAGCTGCCATAGAAACCTAAGGAAGAAGCTTTGAATGGAGTTGAAAGATTGGAGGAATTAAAGTTCTCGGCTGAGAGGAAAGTTCTTTGAGCAGAAAATTTGGCCCGTTGGAGAGGAAAACTTGAGGTAAGATGGCTGTGATTTCTTGCTTAGAATTGTGCTACTTACCCTAGAAAGGTTTGGATAACAGATGTTTTATAGTTACTATAACTTATATTACTATGTGAACGTAGAAATGATGTTATAAGCAGCTTGTGTATATAAGTTTGGGTTGAAGTAAAACTTGGGCTGTACTTGTCAGAATTTATGTTGCTTAACCTAAAGGAGAAATTAGGTTAGAGTTTCTTAGGTTCTAAGCTGAAATTGCCATGAAAGCAATCTAAATTAAGCTAATTGTTGTATGTATATATGTGAAATAAGTAACCTGAGATAAGTGGATTTTAATTCTTGATTAGAGTTATAGTATTTACTTTATAAAAGGATTTCTTAATTGCTAGAGTTTGAAGCCGCCATGAAACCTAGAGAACAAACCCTATGTTATGCGTAAAATGTCGGATTTTCGACTACGCGGCTAATTGTGATCAAATTGATCAAAATAATGAGAAAAAGGAAATTGGGTTGCTTCCGAGCTTAATTGGTAGCTTTGGCATAGCGTTTAGTACGTTTTGGAAGTGTTTGGATGGACTCGGAAAGAACTAGATGTGCAAAAGGGGCTGAAAACTGCTGCTGTCGGCTATTGTTTAGTGCAGGGACTGATTTGTAAACTGTTGGACTACAATGCAGTTTTAGTCTTTTGAGGGGTTAAGAGGGCTTTAAAACAGGGTTTTTGTTGTGGGAGCTGAAAGCAACCGGTGGAACATCGAATTAAGGTAAATTTGATTAAAGATTCAGTTAATTACCTTTGGAGAATAGTTAACTTGGAGTTCTATATAGTGTATAAGTTGTGGAAATGTGAAAATTGCATTGTGAATCTTGTGTAGATAAACTGATTAGAGAAAAACTAGGGGGAATTAAATGTATTCCCTGGTTTCGATGACTTCCTTTGTTGTATAGGAGGGTTAAACCAAGAGTTTCTAAGTAGTTGTAAATTGTAGTAGTGTAGAAAAGCTGTAAAGAAGTAAATTATCAAAATACGAGAGTTTGACTTTGTCCTGGATCGACTATTTGTCGAATGGGATGGCTTCGAAGAAGCCCAAGATGTTAAAACGGGCCAAAGCGCGTTAACATGGGGTCTACGAGAGCTTGGAGGCAAAAATCTGCAAATTGCATATTTTCAGCTCCAGGAGACCGGTCCCAAGTGGGGCAGACCGATCTCCGCGCGCGCAGGTAGCCCAAACCGAGAGGGGGCAGCTCTTGGGTTTCAGCCTCCACGCAGAGGCAGACCGGTCCCAAGGGGGCAGACCGGTCTCGGAAGACCGGTTTCACCGGAGGGAGACCGGTTGCTACGCGCGTGAGCCCTGCCAGCCGAGAAGGCAGCTCTCGGAGACTTGTCCCAAGCAGCATGAGACCGGTCTCCCAGGCCGCGAACAGCCCAGTGAGGGCGGTGCACAGGATGAAACGTTGAGGGGCTAAAGTGAATTTTGTTACATTAGAAGGGTATGTAGGCCCTCTCCCCCTCTCACTCTCTCTCATTCCCATCTCTCTCTCTCTCTCTCATTCTCTTGCTCTATCTCTCTAGAAGGAAAAGAAAGAGAAGACCTAGGAGAGGAAGAAGAAGGAAAAGAGAGGAGAAAAAGAAAAAAGAAAGAAAGGAGAAGAAGAAGGAGAGCAAAGAGGAGGACTTGGACCTCTCCCTCTCCCTCTCCCTCTTTTTTTCTCTTTGGAGCTAGCACAAGAGGTAAGCCCTAACCCTAGCTTTTGTAAACTTAGGGTTTTTGGGTTTTGAGCTTAGAAATGGGTCAAATGGACCCTTAGCAAGCTTCCAAATAGATCAATCCTAAACTCTAGGGTTTTGAAAGAGAGGTTTGCTATAGGTGCAAACCTAAGGCTCCAAATTGGGGTCTTTGATAAATGAGGAGATTGATCTCATTTGGTGGCTTGTAAACCTAATTGGCGGGTGTCTAAACGCGTTGGGGAAGTCGGAATTTCGATTCGTCGAACGGATAAAAACATATGAGCAAAATGATGTTGATTATGCTTCGTTTCGACCTAGGAGGCCGAGACTTCGAGGAAGCAAGTGCCGTGGATCATCCTTAGGACCTCTACGACGAAAGTAGCGAACGCGAGGTGGGGGGGTGTCATCCCGAAGCTACCGAACCCTTTTCTATGTCTTAGAACTATTAGAAATTTCATCTCTTGCATGTTGCATTGTAGGGTTGCATCGTAGTACCTTTCCTTATGCTTTTCAATGTTAACCTAGTGTATATGGAATACTTGGTGAAAAATGAATAGGTAAGGATTGGGTCGGAACATGGATCCTATAGTGCTAAAAGAAAGAGATGACTCGAGGTTATGTGTTGACATAGAAAATGACATGGTATGTTTAAAGAACATAGATCGAGTGGCATTGTATGTTTAAAGAACATAGATCGAGTGGCATTGTATGTTTAAAGAACATAGATCAAGTAGCATTGTATGTTTAAAGAACATAGATCGAGTGGCATTGACATAGTGTACTTGACACTAGAGGTCGTGGACATAGGGATAGGTGAATCCCTTAGAAAATACCTTGTGAACAATGAATTTAATTGAGCTAAATACTGTTGCATGTGTATCGGAATAGAGTTCCGAAATATTGTTAGCCCTAGTTTGTAGGGTATCTTCACTTGGAGAGGATAGATCTACCTCACAGTCTACTACTTTGGGATGGTATAGCCATTCATATCCTCACATAGAGAGGATGGTCGTCGAGTACTCCGGAGTGTCAGGCGATAGGGACCACATGGAGGTCCGTAGACAACCCCGGGTTTTGTGAGCACATGGAGCTCCTCACCCAACGGGGGGTGTGCGTGAGGCGTAGGCAAACCCAAGGGTTGTGCCATGGATTGGGTAAATGTAAAGTTAATGTGTCATCGAACATTATTATCGCATTGAACATTGTATATCGAACATGGATCGATTTGGTAGCATGATAGTATCCTTTTACTATGTGATGCATGCATTCATATCTACATGATCATGGGCATAGTAGCATAGTTTACTTTATGCTTTTACTGCTTTGAAATATCAATCTATTTCGTTGTTGCTTATGCCCACTTGGACCTAGTGGAGAGATCGGCAGAGTCGGCGGCCGAGCCCACTGGGAACTATGGAAGATAGTTCTCACCCCACTATATTTTCAGTGGTAGGTACAGGTTTGCCAGGCGAGGACCGCGGCAAGGGCATCGTGCCCGACCAGTGAGTTCGTGGTAGATAGTAGCTTTCCTTTTTGCATTTAGTACACCTATGTATTTATGAAAGAGACTCATGTAGGTGAGGTTGGAGAGCTATGTATTCGATGAACATGTGCCTATTTTGAGGAAATGATGTAAATGTTAAAGATTGCAAATTATTGTAATAGCTAGTAAAGTATTCTCTTTATTTTCACTTGTATTTACTTGTGGATTACTTGCTCTTTTGTTGTAGTTGGCACTATTTGTGCCCAAGCGATCATATATGTTGAATTTAGTTTTCCTGGGTAAATTCTTGTATATGATCAGGTTTGAGCCTTGGGCGGACAGGGGAGGTTCTATCCGTTCGGCATCCGCTTGCCGCGCCCGAAACGCGCCAAATTGGTAGTGTTTTCGGGGCGGGGCGTGACAGAAGCATTGAGATTAGGTTGAAATCAACATGAATGTACATATTGATATAGATGTATGTGCATAGTGTTAGAAGTAGAAACCAGAACTTGGTTGATCCTATACCGTGTTTAATTATGTTAGTATATTCAGTCCAGGAAAGAGTTTAAACTATAGATTTTGATTATTAAGCCCAAATGCTGAAAACTCGATATAGAACTAGTTTATACTATAGATGTGTGTGTATATGTATATATACATATAGATGTATATGTGCCTAGTGTTAAGATGGAAAAACTGAATTAAGAGAGGTTGAAATTATGAATTAGGATGACTTAATTACTGCATAGAGAAGTTAAGCTATGCCTAATGCAGTTTATAGAGTCAGAATGATAATATGTAACCTATGGTAAGCTATAGGTGATATAGTGGATATGTGACTTATGAATTAAAGTAAAACCTGTGGCAGAGCTTGTGATGTTAACTATTAAGATTGATGGTTACTACCCTAAAGAGAGTTAATTATGAGTTGTTTTAACTTCTGTATCCGAACTGCCATAGGGAATTTAATAGAAGATTATATGTATAGAGGTATTGGCACTATTCATATATATATATATATATATATATATATATACTATATATATATATATACTATATATATATATATACTATATATATATATATACTATATATACATTCATAGAAGAATAAAAGATATTATATTTAAGTACATTCTTATTTTTACAAATTCCATTTAACTTTAACATATATATATATATATATATATATATATATATGTTAAAGTTGAAATGCGAAGTTTGTAAAAATAAGAATGTGACTTAAATATAATATCTTTTATTCTTCTATGAATGAAGGTTAAACGTGCTCAGAAGCTTAGATTGGTATTCCGACGGTCCTACGGCGCACTAATTACGATAGACGTCGTTCTAGCTTTATTCGCATCAAGTCACGAGGACTTGATAGTTGTGAGCTCCAAGACATTGGTTCTAGTCTTCGGCATCCCTACAGGTGGGTGGTGCTATCCGAAATCTTCGAATCCCTCTTTATGTCTATGTTACCTTGTTGAGCATATCTGTATATGAATCATATAATATTCATGCATTATAGGGTAATTGGCATTGTGTAGTTATGAAATGAACAATTGGACAAATTTTATTGTTCAGAACATGTGAACCATAGAGTGTGGACATATAACCCTATGAATGTGTGAATTTATTGTGGACCATGACAATAGTAAATTTGGTGACATTATGACTAGAGAATTGGTTAGCTTCAAGATTGGAATTGTAAAACTAGCATAAAGAGCTAGTTAGAGTTAAAGTGTGGCATTGTCAATGTATCCTCTAAGCGAGGATTAGATCATACTCACATAGTCTGTTCTTAGCTTGGCGGTGGTCGCTCCACCCAAGCAGTGCACTCCGGAGTTGTCATACAATGGGCTAACGTACTTGCCCATGGACTAACGTACTTGTCGAGCAGACGGTCCCGTCGGGTTAGTAGCGAAATTCTCCCCAATATTAGAGATTTTTTGGTAAGTTATAGTTGACCAAATGGTTAACCAGTTTGATTGGATAATAATGATTAACAACATGCATGCATCAATTTCATATGTTAATTACTGTTTATTTTAGCTTGTACAGGCATTGTAGTAGTTACATGTATAGCTGGTTACTATTTACTCTCTTTTCTTACCTACATATGCCTGAATAGACCTAGTGGGTGAGTCAACGAGGTCGGCGGCCGAACCCACTGGGAACTTCCAGTAGTTCTCACCCCACTAACCATACAGATTCTAGCTGAGCGGGTTGGTTAAGGATCGTGACTTGGACAGCGCTCCATAGATAGTGGACATCCATTGAGTATAGTATACCTTGTACATTTCATCTATTTATAGTTGATGAAAGCAAATGTAAATTATTCAATTGAGAGATGGTAATTGTATATCTATTGAAGAATGTACGTATGTGATCAAATGATAAGCTTTGTATTTGATTTAAAGTAATCAAGATACAATCTATGAATGTTTTAGTTAGTTTACTTTCACTTGTGTTTGTTGCTTGCCCTTGTGCAAGCCATGTATATTGAAATTTTTTCTGAGCATTTTTTTTATACATGTAGCTGTAATTGTTGAGCCTTGGGCGGACAAGGAAGGTGCTGTCCGTTTGGCGTCTGTGCACGGGTCCGGATCGACCAAATTGGCGATAGCGGGACGTGACAGAAAGTGGATTCCGGAATCCCGGCTGCGAGTGCAGCGGCTGCAAGTGCAGTGTATGAGACTTGCAACTAAGTGCAAGTGAATCATAAGTGCGGGTATGTGTGGTTCTCCTTGTCCGACAGTGATTCAACAGGTATGTGTGGTTTTCTTCGCCCGGTAAAAGAGAATATTGAGCGCTACGGTGCGTGTGGCATATTCCCCTCCCACCGGAAAGATTCCTGACCACCGGTGTGCACAGTTCTTCGCGACCCGTTGGAAGATGTGGTTTGTGGATTGAAGGCTGAGGTGTATGTGAGAGTTCCTTCATCTCGAGCCTGACAGAGCGCAGATTATCTGCGGATGATTGACTCAAGAGCGTGTCGAGTGGCATAGTTGACTAAGGTAAAAGTAACTTTAGGAAAAGAGTGGCAATGAGCATAGTGTGGCTAAGGTAAAATAACCTTAGGAAAGAATGAGAACGACTAGTAATAAAAAATGTCAAAGAATAAAGAATTGCAAGTAGTAAAGAATGGCTAGTAATAAAGAATTACAAATAATAAAGAATGACAAATGATAGAGGGTAGAATCAAGTGATCTACTAGCATGAGTTGCATGATTCGCATATAGCATGTTGTGAGGCATACGCATGTATTTTAAGTACTTGCATATATTATCTATGGATATCTGTTGTCCTAACATGTTGCAGTGCCTTCTTTGAACCTGGTGGGTCGAGCTCTTCCCTTGGGTGGCCGTACCCACTGGGAATTATCCGTATAGTTCTCACCCCACGTTGTTTTGGGGGATTTCAGGTTCACACGCGAGTAGTGTGGCAGCACGAGGAAATGGCGTACCTCAGTAGATAGCGCCCTACCACCGAGATCAGAGATAGCAGTACCCTGAGTTAGCTTAACTTAGGGATGTAAAAATAAAAGCGAAGAACCAAGTTGTAATAAGTTGTAATAATCTTGTTAAAGCTAGATTGTATTTGGAAGTTAAAAGGAAGTAAGAATGTAGTATGTGAGTTGAATGTTTGTAATAGTTAGCAAATATATTTTTGATACCTTCCTTATGAAATTCTTGTTTGAATGCTGTTCCTGGTTGGAACCTCGCGCATTGTATGGATTGAGACGCCTTGGACGTATAGGGGAGACTCTGTCCGTTCAGCGGTCTGTCGGCATGCCTGAACCCGACCAAATAGGCGGGGTTTGGGGCGTGACAGCTGTGGTTTTGTGCCGGTGGGTGAGCATACTGTGGCACTACCTGTGGTCTTCAGACCTATATGGCGAGGTGTTTCGATATCAATTTCATACAGTTGATGCATTGTCTATTGTTTACAGTAGCGGTAGGTGATTATTGTTGGTCTTATCTAAATTTCTTTATTCGCTATTGTACATGATTATCTATCTATCTCAGTTGTTTTTCTCTTGCTAGTGAGTATATTTGCTCTCGTCGGCTTGTGGTGTCCACTGGGAGACCGTTGTTGGTTTCTCGCCCCCCCCAGGTGATGTTGGTGGTAGGAGTCGGGACGGTGTGTGAGGTGTGGTAGATAACAAGCTCTAGAGGTCCTGATATATCTGCATTGATTATAGTTATCTCGATTTGACCATTTCCTTTATGGTTAATAAATTAAAAATTGTGGTTCAGTTATCTGTGTGTTTGATTGTCAATCCATGAATAATCTATGCTGTGGATGATCTTTTAATTACATGTATTTGAAATAGTAATTCTTTTGGGATTCCCGGTGATATGTTACTTCGGTTTTATCATATGTGGTTTTCTATCCCTCGAGGTATTCAGTATTTTCGAAAAATGAGTTTCCATGTGGGAGACTGTTTTCAAATGATTTTACGATTTTATCGATTCTTAGAATTTCAAAAAAAATAAGTTTCCAGGTGGAAAACATTTGTAAATGATAGTGTTGATTGTTGTGGTAATGTGCATTTGCATCATCCTTTGCTTTGCCTAAGGAGTGTTTGGAGCATGCATCATCGCAAGGATTGCTAGCTGATTGATTATTGTAAGCATCTATATTGTGAATGCTGTTTGTGTGTGTAAGGAAGTGAATTCTCGAAATACGAGAGTTGAACTTTGTTTAGAATCGACTGATTATCGATTTGGTACACTTCGGAAAGGCCGAAGGCGTCAAAAATCCAAAAAGTGCATTGGTAAGGGCCTCGGAGAGCAAGATGTGAAAATCTACAACTTTGCAGATTTTGCTCTCGGGGACCGGTCCCTGGTGGGAGGGACCGATTCCCGCAAGCAGTGTGTGCGGCAGAAAACTCTGCGCACAGAGTTTACTATCGGGGACCGGTCCCTGATGGGACAGACCGGTCCCCGTACACGTAGAAAGGGAGGCAGAGTCCTCTACCCGCGAGAGTTGCTCTCGGGGATCGGTCCTTCTAGGGACAGACCGATTCCCGTGTGTAACATACCAGATTTTGGTATTAAAATAAAAATAAATAAAAATAGTGTGAAAAACTATTTTTATTGGATTTAGAGAAGTAAAACATAAGTCAGAAGTGACTTGTGCTGAAATTGGAATTAAAACAGAAGATTTAAAATTTTCTGTTGAAAACAGGACAGATAAATTAGCAGAAAATGCACAGTCTCAGAAAATTATGAAAATTGGCGGAGATGTCAGAAATATTTTTATGAGGCTAGATTTAAAGTTTCATGTCATT
The DNA here is from genome assembly GCF_001540865.1 of Ananas comosus. Classification (NCBI taxonomy): domain Eukaryota; kingdom Viridiplantae; phylum Streptophyta; class Magnoliopsida; order Poales; family Bromeliaceae; genus Ananas; species Ananas comosus. The sequence continues at coordinate 4,484,799 of NC_033642.1, forward strand.
CTGACACCCGGAAGGTGAAAAATAAAATCCCACAGCTATCTGTTAAAGATTACAGTTCGGTACAGCTTTCGGTGACCAAACGGGATCGAAACTGGAAGAGTGATCGCTACTTTGTTAAGTTAAGTAAAACTGAACGTGCCTGTCAAATTTGAGCTCAAACGGACATCCAAAAGGGCTCCGTCAGGACCTAACTGCTAAACAGCCTGGAATGAATAGTGTTTGGGGTGTAATTAAATAGAAGCAACTTGCTTCTTCTCCCTCAACCAACCAGCCGACCACCCCCCCCCCCAACCGTGCGGCCATGGTGAGGGAGAGAGAGAGCTCCACTTCTCTCTAAATATCTCTCTCATCTCTCTAGATCTCTCTCTCAAATTCGCGGCGTTGGCGGAGATGTTTGCGAACGCGTTGGAGGCGACGGATCGAGCTTTCGTGCGCCCGTTGGAATGGCGTGCTTTCGTCGCGGCGCTCACATTGTGGTAAACTTTAGGGATTTGGCTTAATCCTTAGCTTTAAGTGTTCTAATAGCCTCTAATGAGCATTGTTAGCATGTTAAATCCATTTAATTTTGGTTAATTGAAGCATGTGTAGAGGCTAGGTTTTTAATGGTATATCTTTAGAGCTTCGATTATATGCTTTAAGAATGAATTTAGAGAAATTCTAGGATGCTAAATAGATGGTTAATGCATGATTCATGAAGTTAAATGATGGATTTTGCTATACTTGCATCTAGGGCTCCAATTTTGGGGTTTTTGTAAATAGTAGGGTTTGATCTCATTTGACCCTCCGTAAACCTAATTGCTAGGTAAACGAACGCGTTGGCGAAGTCCGTTCTGCGATCCGTCGAGCCGTTGCGAAGTTATTAAAGAAACGGACGTTAGGCTTCATTTTCGCCTAGAGGGCCGAGGTGACGTCAAAAAAATCATGAAAATGGATTTGAAGGACCGTGGCGCATAACCGAAGACCTTTAATTTTCGGATCATAGATTGGAGGCCGTTCGGGTTGTCGTGCAAGAGTCCAGGCCGAACCGGGTTACGGGTGCCGCGGGAGCCCGATTGCAAGTGTCGACAAGCAATCGGAATGTGATAACAGGTGGGTTGTGTTTACCGAAGCGACTAGGTCGCCTTTATGTCTAAGAGAATTATGAAGTTATATTGATGCATATAGTTGCTAAAAGAATGCATGTGATAACGTAATGTAAAAGATAAGCAAATGCTTGAGATGGTTGCTATGTAATAATTATCATAGAATGCATGCTAAGTATGTCATGATAAAATGCTAGAGGCAAGTATGTGATTAATGTTAGTTGGATGTATGTCATAGAAATGCTAAAGCAAGAATACTAAAGTATACATGATAAGCCTGATGAAGTCATAACAAATGCAAGCATGAGGTTAATGCTTAGAATATAGATGATGACATATTGTGAAGTAACATATTGTGGATTATATTAAATAGAAACATATACATGTTGATATGTGTGGACAATCTATATATATTAGATCGAGTGGCATTAAACCTAGTGTCTTGAACATAGGTTGAACAAGTATAGTGTGAACCTAGTGTCATGAATCTAGCAAACACTTATGGCATTTGAGTAAATATATTTTGTATCATTCATGCATGATAGGGCTATACATGTGAACCTTGGTTGCTTTCAATGACATGTTCTAACGTAGTTGAACATAGAGAACGGTAGAACCATAATGGACATGTATGTTAGGCCTATTATTGTGTGAATGTGAGAGTTGGACTTGGACATTAGCAAACCAAGGTGACATTGACAATAGAGACGTTGATTGGTATAAAGAACACAGTTGTTAAACATAGTTTAACCAAGAGTGGCATTGTGTCAAGAATGACCAAGAAAGTGGCAAGAATAAATAGGTAGAAACCTATCATGAGAAAGACATTGTGGCTAGTGGCTAAGTATCCTCAAGTTGAGGATTGGATCGACACTCACGATAAGTCTTGGCTTGAGGGAGGAAGCTCCCCCTCAAGCGGTGTGTTTCCGGAAACAGTCACCACGGGGATAGTGGCCCCGAAGGACGGTCCCTAGGGGAGGTTCGAGGCCCCCTGTTATGACGGGATTTTGGGTTGTGAGTTTTTGGGGTTAACAAGTGTTAACCGGTAAGATTGGGTAAAAGCCATAGATTGGGTATTCCTGTCGAGTGGATTTTGGGGGCTGAGGTGTATGTGAGATGTCCATTAGCTCGAGCCCGGTTATATGCGGTATTCCGCAGTTGATTGACTCAAGACCGAGTCGGGTGGCATAGATGGTTAGGGTAAAAATAACTTTAGAAAAGAATCACCAATGAGCAAAGTGTGACAAGAAAATAGAGTAAAGATTGGCTAATGAATAAGAATAGCTAATAAAGTAAAGAACGGCTACAAGTAAAGAATTTACAAGTAGTAAAGATTGGATAACGATAAAGAATGGTAATGATAGAGAGTAAAAATCCTTTTACCTACTTGCATGAGCTACAGAATTTGCAGAATGTTCATATTGCATATTGTGAAGCACAACATGTATTTCAATATTTGTATATATATATATCGGTTGGACTAACATGTTGCAATGCTTCCTTGGACCTATCGGTGGAGCTTTTCCCTTGGGTGGCTGTACCCACTGGGAACCATGGAGTTGGTTCTCACCCCACGTTGTTTTGGGGTGTTACAAGTTCGCACGTGAGCGGTGCGGCGGCGCAGGCGAGGGCGTAGCTCCATAGTTAGTGCCCTACCACCGAGACCAGAGATAGCGGTACCCTGAGTCGGCTTACTTAGGGATGTAAGAAAATAAAAAGAATCAAGTTGTAATAATTATGTAAAATGATTGTATTTGGAAGTTGTAAATCAAATTGTAATTGGGATGTAAAACTATGAATGTGAATGCATGTAATAATATAGGATGTGTTTATATTGTTTGATACCTTCCTTATGCAATCAGTGTGTGAATACTGTTCCTGTTTGGAACCATTTGTATTGTACAAGTTGTTGAGCCTTGAATGTATAGTGGAGACTCTGTCCGCAGTACAGGAAAAACCCTGTCCATTCGGCGGTCTGTCGGCGGCGCCGCGACCCGGCCAAATAGGCGGGTGGTCGCGGGTCGTGACAGATAAGATGGTATTAGAGCATAAAGAGAACATAAAAAGAATAATAGAAATGGTTTAGTTGGACGTAGGAGACCCTAGGATTGTAAACCATAGGAGATTAAGGCTCGCGAGAGACGAGGACTTGTGACTTTTGGCGAAAGGTTAATTGATTGGGTTGTGTCATAAACCTCTATAACGGATATTAGAGGTAGATTCAAGGTGTGGCTTATTCTCAACCGAGGGTGTTCATGTTGGACGCGTACAACATGAAACCGAGTGATGAGAATAGACGCCCTTTCGTGACTTTCGCCCGATTTGAGTCGGTATTAGTTGTCTCGTATTCGACCCGGAGGGTCGAGGATCTATCAAGTGTCGCGTTTTAGGAAGCGATAGCGCCGCGTAGGCGATCTTCGTTTAGATCGATGCGGGATGGGACAAGTTGTCCCTAAGCAATCCGAAACAAGCGGAGACTTGGGACTTCGCGAGCAGTTGGCCACTCTCGTGTGAGTGGCGGGGTAGTGAGCCAAATTAGTGCAGTGTCAGCAGAAGGCTGCCATATGCCAAAAGGACGCGAATCCGTTGATCGTGGAGTTGTGGATCGACTCCATGGAGACTCCCTTTGGGGATCTGTGCACTGTTAAGTGGGCCAAGGTACACCTAGCCCTGCGTTGCGTGCAAACAGTCGGCGAAGGTGTGGTGCACAGGCGTCGAGTCGGATCGACTGCCTGGTCTCCTTCCTATGGTTTGGAATGAGTTTCGGGGATCAGTATTCTCCGCTTACTCATCTGATGATGGAAAAGAAAGCTTCAGGAAAGGTTCCCGAAGCTGCGGCAGGTAGACCATGCCGTGAGGGAATACGAGCGGGAATTCTCCCGTGTCGGGAGTTGCATCTCGGACATAGTGCGGGATAATGAGAACGAAACTCCTTGCAAAAAGGGAGAATGTAACGTACCGAAAACACGGTAAATAAATGTCGAACCTTGGTCAAATTGACCAGAGTGCGAGGTTGGTCCATTTCGGAAAGGCCGAAGGTGTCAAATGATGCAAAAGTGCATTATTTGGGGATCTTCGAGAGCGAACGAGTCAATCTGCCAAAACTGCAGGTTCTATGCTCTCGGAGACCGGTCCCATGTGGGTGAGGCCAGTTTCCCAATGCGCAGGCAGCAACCCGAGAGGAGGTGTTGGCTCGGTCTGGGAAAATCAGCTCTCGGAGCCCGGTCCCAACAGGTCGAGACCGGTCTCCAGGGACCGGTTGCACCAGGTGAGACCGGTTGCATCATGCGCAAGCTGCGCAGTCCGCGGGTGGAGCTCTCAGAGACCGGTCTTAGGTCGGAGAGACCGGTCCCCCACCGTGAGATTTGCCCAGTTTGGGGCAGTGCACATTCTCGAGTGCTGTTGCATTCCCGAGCCTCAGAGGTTTTCTTTGTTGACTTCTTCAAGATACGAGAATTGCAGAAGTTTTCGTCAGGCGCGGTGGGGTGCGCTGCGCGATGAGATATGCACTCGTGTGGACGGTTACTGGGCCGTGACGTTGGCGACGGCCTTTTCTTCTCTGAGACGGCTTGTGGGCGTGTCACCTACAGTACGGTCTGGAGAGTGAGTTATGAGAATGTGGCGAACGAAGGGTTGGCGGTGGGCACTGAGTGGCCATGAGTACGCGACCCTGGTCGAGGAACCTTGCATGCATTTATCATGCGGTCACTTACTACCGTTGATACGTCAGAGCAGTAGGAACTAAGTGGACGGGTAAGTGTAAATACCTGAGTAGCCCGAGTAGTAAGGATAGCGTTCCGGTAGATCGAACAGTGAAAGTAAGATCACTGTTGAGAGAATAGCTGATTAGTTGCCGAGTACGGGCATGTGAGGCCTTGTGGTACCTCGAATTGAGGTAGGAGAGTAGTGCTCGTGGGATCAACGTGCATAGGCATGGTTGCCTGATGCTTGACTCAATGTGGGACGCTATAGAGACGTGTAGAGCGCTCGAGTGTGGATACTCGTAGAGTGCGATTTCGATTCAGCCGGGAGAGTGAGTTGGCAGTAGCACTTTAGCATTGCTAAATGTGAAGCGGACCATGGATCACTTGTAGGGCTGGTGGCTCGCACTAGGTGCTTAGGAGCCGAGAGTGGTACGCGTGACTCGATACAGTATGTCGTGTAGGACGACGACGACGGGTAGTGCTTGCGGACGACCCGTGCCTGGACCACATGTGGACTGTGGAGCCTGGGCCCTTCGAGCAGGCGCAGTCAGCTGTGAGAGACAGCGGCCCGGTACCTACTGGTAGGAAGGAATTTTGGTCAGGGCTGTAGTCCGAGCTTAGACCCGGAGCATGGAGTGCCACGTGTTGGATTTTGAGATCGAGGATATACCGAGAGTTCAGTTGTGACCCAACCCAAGGATTTATAGTGGTTTGGGGTCCTGGTTGCTCCTGATTGGAGTGTGTACGAATTCCTAAATGAGAATTTCGCCCGATTATGATTGGGTCTGCGCTTGAGAGCGAGAGACGGTACGGGTATCGAGACACGATAGGCGGCGGGCCTACATAGGATCGGTGGCCTTCGGTCTACTTATGAAGACCAAAGTGAGCGTTATGGTCGATAACTCTGTGGATGAGTTTGGCTTGTATTAGCGAACAGAGGGCTCGTATGAATTCGTTGTAAGAACGAATTGGTTGGTCATGGCAATGAAAACAGAAAGTAAGTGGTCTCTTTGAGATACTTGAGTATTGGATAGCCACGCGAGAAATGACGTAAAGCTTTCTTGAGGATTGAGATGTGCCGGAGTGTGCCATGTCGTAGTAGAGCAAGATTCGGTTGAGATTGGAGCTCTCACAGTGAAGCGATGCACCGGTGATATTGCTTCTAAGCAATGTCGATAACTGAGTCGGAATGAAATTCCTAAAGGAAAGGTGAATGCAAAGAAGAGTTCTTTGTGTAACGAATGGCGAGTGGCGTTGGAGCGCGTAGAGTCGTCGAGTACCGACTTGCGCTGCCACTATGACTTGTAAGACCTGTGATGCACTTTTGTATCACGCTTTGCAAGTGACTTTAGGATTAAACCCACGTCCTTCAGTATGAGCCGCTTCTTGAACCACGATTGTGTGAAGCCGCTTTGGAGTGGGAGAATGAGTTGGGGCCCTCGATTGCTCAAGGAGCTAAATTGAGGCGTGGTTTGAATTTCGCGGACGAAATTCTTTTTAAGGGGTGGAGAATGTAACATACCAGATTTTGGTATTAAAGTATAAATAAATAAAAATAGTGTGAAAAACTATTTTTATTGAATTTAGAGAAGTAAAACATAAGTCAGAAGTGGCTTGTGCCGAAATCGGAATTAAAACAGAAGATTTAGAATTTTCTGTTGGAAACGGGATAGATAAATTAGCAGAAAATGCACAGTCTCAGAAAATTATGAAAATTGGCGGAGATGTCAGAAATATTTTTATGAGGCTAGATTTAAAGTTTCATGTCATTCTGACACTTAGAAGGTGGAAAATAAAATCCCACAGCTATCTGTTAAAGATTACAGTTCGGTACAGCTTTCGGTGACCAAACGGGGTCGAAACTGGAAGAGTGATCGCTACTTTGTTAAGTTAAGTAAAATCGAACGTGCCTGTCAAATTTGAGCTCAAACGGACATCCAGAAGGGCTCCGTCGGGACCGAACTGCTAAACAGCCTGGAATGAATAGTGTTTAGGGTGTAATTAAATAGAAGCAACTTGCTTCTTCTCCCTCAACCGACCAGCCGACCACCCCCCCCAACCGTGCGACCATGGTGAGGGAGAGAGAGAGCTCCACTTCTCTCTAAATATCTCTCTTATTTCTCTAGATCTCTCTCTCAAATTCGCGGCGTTGGCGGAGAAGAGGCTTGCGAACGCGTTGGAGGCGACGAATCGAGCTTTCGTGCGCCCGTTGGAGCGGCGTGCTTTCGTCGCGGCGCTCACATTGTGGTAAGCTTTAGGGATTTGGCTTAATCCTTAGCTTTAAGTGTTCTAATAGCCTCTAATGAGTATTGTTAGCATGTTAAATCCATTTTATTTGGGTTAATTGAAGCATGTGTAGAGGCTAAGTTCTTAATGGTATATCTTTAGAGGTTTGATTATATGCTCTAAGAATGGATTTAGAGGAATTCTAGGATGCTAAATAGATGGTTAATGCATGATTCATGAAGTAAAATGATGGATTTTGCTATACTTGCATCTAGGGCTCCAATTTTGGGATTTTTGTAAATAGTAGGGTTTGATCTCATTTGACCCTTCGTAAACCTAATTGCTAGGTAAACGAACGCGTTGGCAAAGTCGGTTCGGCGATCCGTCGAGCCGTTGCGAAGTTATTAAAGAAACGGACGTTAGGCTTCGTTTTCGCCTAGAGGGCTGAGGCGACGTCAAAAAAATCATGAAAATGGATTTGAAGCACCGTGGCGCATAATCGAAGAACTTTAATTTTCGGATCGTGGATTGAAGGCCGTTCGGGTTGTCGCGCGAGAGTCCGGGCCAACCGGGTTACGGGTGCCGCGGGAGCCCGATTGCAAGTGCCGACAAGCAATCGGAATGCGATAACAGGTGGGTTGTGTTTACCGAAGCGACTAGGTCGCCTTTATGTCTAAGAGAATTATGAAGTTATATTGATGCATATAGTTGCTAAAAGAATGCATGTGATAACGTAATGTAAAAGATAAGCAAATGCTTGAGATGGTTGCTATGTAATAATTATCATAGAATGCATGCTAAGTATGTCATGATAAAATGCTAGAGGCAAGCATGTGATTAATGTTAGTTGGATGTATGTCATAGAAATGCTAAAGCAAGAATACTAAAGTATACATGATAAGCATGATGAAGTCATAACAAATGCAAGCATGAGGTTAATGCTAAGAATATAGATGATGACATATTGTGAAGTAACATATTGTGGATTATGTTAAATAGAAACATATACATGTTGATATGTGTGGACAATCTATATATATTAGATCGAGTGGCATTAAACCTAGTGTCTTGAACATAGGTTGAACAAGTATAGTGTGAACCTAGTGTCATGAATCTAGCAAACACTTATGGCATTTGAGTAAATATATTTTGTATCATTCATGTGTGATAGGGCTATGTACATGTGAACCTTGGTTGCTTTCAATGACATGTTCTAACGTAGTTGAACATAGAGAACGGTAGAACCATAATGGACATGTATGTTAGGCCTATTATTGTGTGAATGTAAGAGTTGGACTTGGACATTAGCGAACCAAGGTGACATTGACAATAGAGACGTTGATTGGTATAAAGAACACAGTTGTTAAATATAGTTTAACCAAGAGTGGCATTGTGTCAAGAATGACCTAGAAAGTGGCAAGAATAAATAGGTAGAAACCTATCATGACAAAGACATTGTGGCTAGTGGCTAAGTATCCTCAAGTTGAGGATTGGATCGACACTCACGATAAGTCTTGGCTTGAGGGAGGTAGCTCCCCCTCAAGCGGTGTGTTTCCGGAAACAGTCACCACGGGGATAGTGGCCCCGAAGGACGGTCCCTAGGGGAGGTTCGAGGCCCCCTGTTATGACGGGATTTTGGGTTGTGAGTTTTTGGGGTTAACAAGTGTTAACCGGTAAGATTGGGTAAAAGCCATAGATTGGGTATTCCTGTCGAGTGGATTTTGGGGGCTGAGGTGTATGTGAGATGTCCATTAGCTCGAGCCCGGTTATATGCGGTATTCCGCAGTTGATTGACTCAAGACCGAGTCGGGTGGCATAGATGGTTAGGGTAAAAATAACCTTAGAAAAGAATCACCAATGAGCAAAGTGTGACAAGAAAATAGAGTAAAGATTGGCTAATGAATAAGAATAGATAATAAAGTAAAGAACGGCTACAAGTAAAGAATTTACAAGTAGTAAAGATTGGATAACGATAAAGAATGGTAATGATAGAGAGTAAAAATCCTTTTACCTACTTGCATGAGCTACATAATTTGCAGAATGTTCATATTGCATATTGTGAAGCACAACATGTATTTCAATATTTGTATATATATATCGGTTGGACTAACATGTTGCAATGCTTCCTTGGACCTATCGGTCGAGCTTTTCCCTTGGGTGGCCGTACCCACTAGGAACCATGGAGTTGGTTCTCACCCCACGTTGTTTTGGGGTGTTACAGGTTCGCACGTGAGTGGCGCGGCGGCGCGAGGCGAGGGCGTAGCTCCATAGTTAGCGCCCTACCACCGAGACCAGAGATAGCGGTACCCTGAGTCGACTTACTTAGGGATTTAAGAAAATGAAAAGAATCAATAGTAATAATTATGTAAAATGATTGTATTTGGAAGTTGTAAATCAAGTTGTAATTGGGATGTAAAACTATGAATGTGAATGCATGTAATAACATAGGATGTGTTTATGTTGTTTGATACCTTCCTTATGCAATCAGTGTATGAATACTGTTCCTGTTTGGAACCATTTGTATTGTACAGGTTGTTGAGCCTTTAATGTACAGGGGAGACTCTGTCCGCAGTACAGGGGAAACCCTGTCCATTCGGTGGTCTGTTGGCGGTGCCGCGACCCGGCCAAATAGGCGGGTGGTCGCGGGTCGTGACACCGTGCCTGAAAACTTGCAGTCTGGGCAGGGCAAGAGAGGCAAAGTGGGGGGGTGTAATAGCAATTGGAGCACTTATGAAGGGGTATAGAGGGGAAATGAGCCATCTCCTCCTCATTTCTCTCCCAACACACTCACTCTCTCTCTCTCTAAACTCTCTCCCTCTCTCTTTAGAAGGTGAAGAAGGAGGAGATTTTGGTGGAGGAGCAAGCAAGGAGAAGGCCTAGCATCATCTTCTTCCTCCTCTCCACCATTGGAGCTAGCACCTTAAGGTAAGCTCAAAGAGCTTTCATGGTAGAACCCTATAGTTGGATTTTTATCCTCTAGAAATGGTTTTATTGGAACCCTAGCTTCTCTACTAGGTGGGTTATGCATGAATCTAGAGCTTCATTGAGGGATTCTTGCTAGTTGTAAACCTAGGGCTCCAAATTGGGGTTTTTGGAAATAGAGGGTTTTGATCTAAATTGATCGTGTATTAACCTAATTGCTAGTTGTTTAAACGCGTTGACGAAGACGGTTCGTCGATTCGTCGAGCGGGTGCGAAGATATCGCCGAAACGAGTGTTCGTGGGTTTGTATTGACCCGAGGAGTTGAAGCGGCGACCGAAGATCGCGAAATCGAGTACCTAGCCTCGCAACATTACCCAAAGGTGGGGGGTGTCATCCCGAAGCAACCGGGCTTCTCCCTATGTCTAAGTACTTATGTGTCGATCATATTCCATATGTGAATCTCATGCATGATAGGGTGTTTAGATGTTACATTTACTATTCTTACATTCTCCCTTATAATGCGGCATAGTAGGCTTGGCATGTGCACTTAGGGTGCATGAGAATGAGTTGTGGTGACATAGAACTCTATAGAGATAAGTTAAATAGAAACTTGATCTTGCATTGATGAATATGATGATATATGACCAGTGTAGTCGAGACATTGCATCATGACGAGTGGCATGTGAACTAAGTAAACAACTTGACGAGTGGCATTAGAGCTTAGTGTTAAAAGAATACTTGTGTCATGATGACCCTAGTGGCAGGGTATCCTCAGTGGACGAGGATTGGATTATACTCACATGGTCTGTTCAGCGCTTGTGGCGGTCGCTCCGCACAGGTAGTGCACTCCGGAGTTGGCACGTGAAAGATTGGGATAGCCTATGTAGGGTCCCAAGGGATAGCTTATGTGGGGTCCCGCAGACAGTCCCTTGGGTGGTTCGAGTCCCCCATTAAAGACAGATTTGAGATGTGAATCGTGGGCACGCCTATGGGCCAGCCAGAGGATTCGATAATAAACTCAAGAGAATTGTGCAATTTGAGCATACTGAGCATAGTAGAGTTGCATTCATGCTTGATAGAGTTATAGTAGCATGTTAGTGTTTACATGGCTATGTTGGTTACTCTTGTTTCTCAAGGCATAGTAGAATAGTGCAATTCTTTCAATATGCATCATTTACAGCTTTACATATCTATCTATCTATCTGTCTATTCCTGCTTAGACCTAGTGGGGAGATCGGCGGAGTCGGCGGCCGAACTCATTGGGAACTATGGACAATAGTTCTCACCCCACTTTGTTGCATGGCCGAGTTCGAGTACTCCCGGCGAGGACCGCGGTAAGGGCATCGCGCCCTAGTTTAGTAGCAGCTCTCCTATGCATTAGAGTACCTATGTACCTTGGGATATTGGTGTATTAAGTAGGGAGTTACATGTATTTTGGGATTATACTAGTTACCAGAAACTTGTATATATTCATTTTGGAAGTTACAAATGTAAACCGATGTAAATGAATGGTTGAATGGATGTAATAAATAGATGTATCTCTCTTTGTTCACTTGTATCATTACTTATGTCTTGCTCTTACTTTGTTAGCACTTGTGGTGCTTCGCATTTGATCATGTATGTTTATTAAGCATGTTCCTGGAAGCTTGATTGTACTTGATCATGTTGTTGAGCCTGGGGCGGACAGGGGAGGTGCTGTCTGTCCGGCATATGCTCGACGCGCCCGAACCGAACCAAATGTGTAGCGATCTCGAGGCGTGACAGTGTGACCGAATAATAGTGTTGCAACACTTACGTAGTAGTACGCCGTGCAAATATAGGGAAGACTCTATCTGGGTAGACAAGAAAAAATTTGGATTTGTGGCGGGTCTGTTCTGTCTCGTGGCAAGTTGTATTTCAAAAAACAAATTGAGGCATTTTTCACTTGCTTTACTTTCGAACTGGATTTTTCTTTGAAAAAGCTTTACAAAATAGGCCCCGGGGCATGACAGAAAGCTTTGCAAAACCTTCTACAAATCGATGATAATAACCAGCCAACACTAGAAAACTCTGCAACTCAGAAACACATAACACTGTAGATATATAATCATAATCACACTAATCCTTGAAATAGTATAACATCTTTGGCCACTCCAAACCTCAAAACACTATACAGGTGGTCCAATACTACACACGCAAAAATAGTAGAAAATGGTAATTATCCATGATTCCCTTGCCTCAATCAGTCGTTGGTGCTGAACGCTCTGTAATAAAATATTGATAAAAAAGGTCTAAGAACTATAAGCAAGTCCCTAGCGGGTATGGTCGACAATGCCGCCGGTCTACATGCACTACTAGAAATAGTAAATAACTGTGCAGTATAAATGAATAGGTAATAATATGAACAATTGCTGAAAATAATTACTGCTATCCTACCTCTATAATATAACTAAAAACGGTAAATTTTGTATTTCATGCATCAATTAGATACTGAATAAAATAATGCAGTAATGCCCAATCATAGTGACCGACTCAACAGTCAGATCTAGCCTGCGCCGCCTCGTGCCCAGCACCCACCTATAGTGGTATGTTATCACACAGGCTACTGTCTGGCCCATGCTATAATAATACTTCATAGCCTGACCACTGGAGTGGCGCTTACAGGATGCTATCCCAACCGAGTATAGTATCACTATCAAGTTCAAAATGGTATGCAGGCTATAGTCAAATACGCTGATCAAATATATCATGATGATACTTTTATAGTATCCCGAATACACTTATAGTCTCAAACTATCTGCCGCTGTCTATTGGTTTTTAGGGTAATATCACATAATACTAATAATGAAAAAAATGCATATCTCAATATACTCTACAGGTAGGTGTCAAAATATCACTATTATCTCAATTATGTCAACAGTTCATCTCATAGACTAAATAATATAATCTAGAAAAGGGATAATTGCCTATATATGATGTATTTTTGAAAGGATGAGTTTTTGAAAGGGGAAGATATTTTTAACTTCGACGCATGAACAGAGGGGGAGATTTTTTTAACTTTGTTTATTACTTACTTTGTTCGTTGGAGAGAGTAATATTTTTGCAGATTTTTGAAGACGTTAAGACTCCTTGTGTCTAAGTCATAGAGTTTGTTTAGGAGTTGCAAAATTGTAATTTTGTATTTTCTTTGGATCTTTCACGCGAGAAGTTCATTGTTTTGGTGATGGCAATGAATTTCGATTTTTGACTTTTGGAGTGTTGAGTGTTGTGAGTATTTTGATGTATTTTTGAGTTTTGTCACCAAATTGCCAAAAGGGGAGATTGTTACGGATTTTAAGTCGACATACTTCACGAAATATGCCAACTTAAAATCCGTAACAATCTCCCCCTTCGGCAATTTCGTGACAAAACTCAAAAATATATCAAAATACTCAAACACTCAACTCTCCAAAAGTCAAAAATCGAAATTCATTGCCATCACCAAAACAATGAACTTCTCGCGTGAAAGATCCAAAGAAAATACAAAATTATAATTTTGCAACTCTATTGTAAGTTTTGGGGGTGCCCAAGGATCTATCTAGATTGTATCTAACACCTAGAGGGGGGGTGAATAGGTGTAAAAATTGAAAAACCACAAATCTCGATGCGATAAAAAATAAATGCGAAAAATAAAAGGCACACCGAGATTTACGTGGGAAAACTCTAACTCGGAGTTAAAAACCCACGGGACCAACATGCGATAACAATCCACTAAGAATAAAAGATTACAAGGTGATTTACCGAATCCATTGACTCAAACCTCTCTTTTATCTCCTTTGGATCTCGCGCACACCAACGGGTTGTCCACGCCCCACGTCCGACTCCACGAACGCTACGTCCCGAATCCACGAAACGCCAACACTTCGAATCCACGAAGCCTCGAACACGTCGAATCCACGAGTGCACTCCGTCCGGAGCAAGAACAATACGATCGATGATGATTTATTGCTTAGATTATCATTAAAGAACCGTAGAAGATATTTCTAAGCAATAGTTGGATCAATTCGCCATGAAGAACGAGAAATTAGGGTTACACGAATTAAACCGATAGAAACTTGTTGTTGGATAGAAGAAAGAAAGCACCTAACAAGTTTCTACGGTTTTGAAAAGATATTCTATGCTTCACCGTTGATTAGAAACACCTCTACATCTTATTTATAGGTTTAGAATACTTAGAGATAGACTAGGATTTGAAAACCTGATTTTTAAAACCAATTATAAGACTTAGATAGACTAGGATTTGAAAACCTGATTTTTAAAACCAATTAGAAGACTTAGATAGACTAGGATTTTAAAAAATACAATTTTAAAAACTGACGACGTCCTTAGGGACCGGTCCTTTTGAGGAGACCGGTCTTTGGGAGACCGAACTCTCAAGTTGGAGACCGGTCCCTCGTTGCGTGCCTGAAAATCCAAGCTTCGGGAACCGGTCTCTCAGCACAGGGACCGGTACCTTGCTGCGTGCCAGAAAACTGAAGCTTCGGGAACCGGTCTCTCATCTCAGGGACCGGTTGCCTCAACTTGTCACACAACGAGGACCTTCAGGGACCAGTCTCTCATTTCAGGGATCGGTCTCTGAACACTGAAAAGTTCAGATATTATATTTTGAAACAATCCTAAATCTTCCAAACACTTTTAAATGTTTATAAATCATCATCAACAGTATTTAAACTTACCGAGCATTGTGGATCTGTGTTTTGAGTTCTCAAGTCTTTGATCTTTATCTTTTCTTCTCTAAACCTTCAAGACTCTGACATACTTTATGAAATATGCCAACTTAAAATCCGTAACAATTTCCCCCTTTGGTAATTTCGTGACTGTAAGGGCTGAGATTTTGACAGTGCAACTAAACTCTCTGTGGACGATGTTTTAGTGTGTAATTTAATTACATAAGCACTCATCAAGTTTCAGGGGAAAATGAGCTAGAATGGAGAAGTTACGCGATTATTAGTTTTCACTTAAAGTGAATAGTAACTCGGTTTTTCGGTGAAGCCACGGAGTAGAATTTGCTTTTGGCGCGTATTGGACTCCGATCAAAGGACTCCAATAGCTCGTTTCGACTGGTTCAGCTATTCTGGAACTAATGGCACTGACAGAATTGGATTCTGATGCACGGTTTTCGAGAAAAGGGAGTTTTATCAAAAAGCAGGTTTTCGCTCTTTGCTATTCTTGCATTATGGAACCCCTCGTGATCTATGTATGTGATCTGGAGTTGAGTAAAGGCTGTTTCGGGTACCTACTAGTGGTAGGGAAGTCTAATTCGAATTCGAATTTAAGGTTTATTGGGTTTACACAATTGTGCTACTGTGGTGTTTGGATTTTTGGAGAAGAGGATGGGTTTTGTCGCAAATCGGCCACCAAGCTTGATGAAACGAAATTGTAGTTTTGATGCTCTCGTTGTGCTGAACGCGATGGTGCTGTCGGATTGAAAATCTGACGGATGGATCTCCTAATATCGCACGATTATCGAGGAAGGGTCACAAGTGGAGAAACGGTATGTCCGCGAAAACTATTATATTTTATGTGTCGATTCGCGCGAGATTGGAAGTGGAGGTACGTATTTACAAAACACATGCGCTGGTTGGGACTTTGATGAAAATATTCAAACATGGAGGACTTTGGTGCAAAGTGGCATATGGTATATAATATGCCTCTAGGGTTTCTTTGCACAAAACCCTAGATCCGGCCGACCGAATCCTCCAGCTATGCCCTAAATAGCTTCAGCAGGTCCTTGCCCAACCCATGCTCGCACCCTGGCCACCGGCAGGTGCTCCGGCCGTCGGAAAATTGGAACCCGGCCACCCTTCAAGATATCTCTGTCCACCTTGCCTCCATCTCGGCCAGGGAACAACTAAAACCCATAGGACTCCCCCTCTGGCCGAGACCCGTCTCCAGCAGCATCGCCGCCGGCCGCCGCCGCCCTTCGAGCAGCCGGCGCAACCTGGGAGATCCGCGACCACCCACAGTTAGCCCTGACTGGGCACCGGTGAGGTTGTGGCCCGCGAGCCATCACTGCCATGGAACGGTCGCGCCGTCCTCCCACCACCTTCTGCGATCTTCCGCTCGCCGCCTCTCGCCATCCCCGTGGCTGCCGGCCGCCGGGAGAGCTCTCTGCGGCCGTCCAAAATGCGTGCGGGCCATGCAAGGGCCCGTACTATTTCCGACTGCCACCGCCGCCCACCGTCGGGTGCCTCGCCCTCCCCTCGACCTCCCGCGACGGATCGGCGTCGCCCCGACCTCCTCCGGCCGCCGCTGCGCCGCCGGGAAGCCTTGAACCCGAGAGCATGTGAATGGTTGGATCTCAGCCACCGCGCCACCGGCCGCCGCCCGCCGCCGGCCAGCACCTGCCTTGGACTCCTCCGACCGGCCGCACCCGTACCCGGCCGATGCGCCCGCCGCCGGCCGTGCCCTAGCTCCACCCTATCCGGTAAACTATTTTCAGCCTGTCTGCGCACTAGTTTTCTGTTTGGATCACTGTTCCGGCGGCCCGGGGCTGTCCCGATGCCTCCGGAGGTGAGCACAGTGATCGTCAGTCAGTGCTGATCACAATGCTCACCTCACTTTGCGTCAGTGAGCTTCGGATGAGTTAATTAGAGGTGTTTTAGTTTCAGTGCGCGCTGTTTCGCTGAACTTCGTGTCGCTCGTGCGCTTCCCACAGTGGCCGAAATTGCTCTGAAAGGTGAGCACGGCCTTCGGCACGCCGAGACCTGTCAGCGGGTGTCTCGGCTTGGCCGAATGATCCCTGGTTTACGATGTCGAACTTGATAAAACTCATTTTTCTCAAAAACCGTGCATCAGAATCTAATTCTGTCAGTGCCATTGGTTCCAGAATAGCTGAACTGTTCGAAACGAGCTATTGGAGTCCTATGATCGGAGTCCAATACGCGCCAGAAGCAAATTCTACTCCGTGGCTTCACCGAAAAACCGGGTTAGTATTCACTTCAAGTGAAAACTAATAATCGCATAACTTCTCCATTCTAGCTCATTTTCTCCTGAAACTTGACGAGTGCTTATGTAATTAAATTACACACATAAACATCATTAACAGAGAGTTTAGTTGTACTGTCAAAATCTCAGTCCTTACATTATCCCTCCCTTAAAAGAAGTTTCGTCCCCGAAACTTAACCACATACCCATCATCATCGAATAAAACTTTGCTCCACCAATGTGATATCACCCTGGGGTACTAATCAGTCACAATTTCCTTGAATCTGGGCAAATCAATCTTCAATTAAGGGGAGAATAGAACTGCGGTTACATTTGGATGAGACTAACCCAAAATCTTCGCACAAGCTGGTGTCTCAGTCGGGAGTAGTGGCGGTGTTCCTTTTGGATATTGAGTTGTGGGACGGTGTTCCCCAGGTGTTTCCACTCCTGTCAAGTGGGGCCTTGAAGGGCCAGGTGATCTTCGGCTTAGGCGAGTGTTTTAACTGCCGACGCCCAGGCCACTCTTCCAACTAAGGGCACGAGAGCTACTGCGAGTGTCTCTACGGAGACGGTACATAGACCAGTTACGGTCACGACTTCAGTGGGGCTACTAGGGTGTAGCCCAGGGTTTGGTTAGCGGTCGTTTAGGCGACTGCATTGTTAGTGTTGCTTCCGCAGATCTTTGGGTAGGGTTGTGAGCCTACATCTCCTCCTTAATTGCTGATGAATTTAGCGATTTGGGTCTTTTGACCTTGAACTAGTTCTTTTGTCAAATTGACGTGTACTAGAGTCGGATTGACACAGTTTTGGTGTCAGGTTTCCGTTGAGGTATACAACGTATGTGGTTATTCTAACACCTAAATTGGTGTGTTGTGGGTTAGTTTGTAGTTGGTGATAGGTTTCGTCTTGATTTAAGAGACTCCAGGTTATCGTTGGAATTCTCGGAGCTTTGATTATGGTACGGTTGTGGTGCGGAAATCGGTTAGAGGAACCGTTTCCTAAAGTCTCAGTTTGTGCGGTTCGTGGCTTAGTACCACTAACAGCTTTCGGATGTTGAAAGTTATAGGATTCCCTGTGAGTCGATTCAGGTTCGTTCTGATTTCGAATGTTGACTTGTAAAGTCAATGTTTCGATAGTAATGGTTGTGAACTCTTGGTTCAGCGAAGAAGTATCAAGTGGCTTGATACTTTGACGTGTCGTGCTTCCAGCTTGTTGTTGGTAGTAGATCTTCGGTATTTCATTTTCTTTTGATAAGTACATTGGCTGCAGACAATGTACCGTCGAAAGTTTGGATGAAATACCTCTCCTATTTGGGACTCATGGATTGGGTCGGTATTTCCTTTCTCTAGGCTGTCTTGTTGGAAAAGCTAGAGTGATGGTCATCTCTGACCATGTGACGAGCCTTGGGTTATTCCCTGGCAGGTTTTGCGCAGTTGATTTATCGTCACTGCTGATGATTTTGACCCTTGTTCGAGTCTAGGTTAGCGTTGGTTTTATTGTTGTGCCTTCCTCAGCTAAAAGGTTTGGTTATTTAGTAGTCTCGGTCTGTTTGTCGAGAGGTTCGGAATCTCAGTTGTTGAGTTACTTGAGCCTGGTTGTCGGCTATGATTGTCACCGTATGTGATAGCGTTTAGGGTTTGCGACTCGGCGTGTCGTGTAAACCCGGGATTGGTATGCTTGTCCGGTTAACTGGTGACAGGTGCGCCTGGGTCTCAATGAGACAGGTAATTGGGTGTTGCTGGGAACATCGATCGTTAGGGTCCCTTGTAGGACGGCAACGACAGGGTCTCGTAGAGACAGGTGTTGAGCATCACCGATGGTTGTTATCGCATGTGCGATTGGCGACCTGTGCATCAAAGGATGGACTTGCAAAGAGCTTTTGGTGGTCTGTTGGTACCGGATTAGGTTTGAGGAGACAAAATTGTCTAGCTCAATTGGTATTGTCGGTTGGATCTTTTGGTCAGGTGGAAAGTGAGGTCTTGGACCTAGGACTATAGATTGTCGCAGGTGACTTTCCGTTGATGGAGGTTTTGGCAGTTTGTGTGGTTACTGGTGGGAAACTGTGGTCTCCAAGGTGAGAGTTTTGACTCAGATCTTAGAACAACGTTTTGTGTTCGCTCGTGGTGAGCAGGTTGATATTGTTGGCTAGTCGGAGTGTATCATCGTGACCTACGAAACCACTCCAGACTTGTGGTGTTGTTCCGTGACTTTTCTACGTGAACATTCGACGTAGTCGAGTCGGTTACTGCTATGCAGACCAAGGTTGAGTGGACCTAAAGTTTCTGAGTGGTGAATTATTATCTCAGAATTGGTAATTTGGGATCATATAATCCTGGTCGCGGGACTATTTTTGTCCGCAGGTTATAGGATGGTGTTGATCCCGATAGGTCCCGATCCATAGATTTTGGGTTAGTCTCATCCAAATGTAACCGCAATTCTATTCTCCCCTTAATTGAAGATTGATTTGCCCAGATTCAAGGAAATTGTGATTGATTAGTACCCCAGGGTGATATCACATTGGTGGAGCAAAGTTTTATTCGATGATGATGGGTACGTGGTTAAGTTTCGGGGACGAAACTTCTTTTAAGGGAGGGATAATGTAAGGACTGAGATTTTGACAGTGCAACTAAACTCTATGTTGACGATGTTTATGTGTGTAATTTAATTACATAAGCACTCGTCAAGTTTCAGGGGAAAATGAGCTAGAATGGAGAAGTTACGCGATTATTAGTTTTCACTTAAAGTGAATAGTAACCTGGTTTTTTGGTGAAGCCACGGAGTAGAATTTGCTTCTGGTGCATATTGGACTCCGATCATAGGATTCCAATAGCTCGTTTCTACCGGTTCAGCTATTCTGGAACCAATGGCACTAACAGAATTGGATTTTGATGCACGGTTTTCGAGAAAAGGGAGTTTTATCAAAAAGCAGGTTTTCGCTCTTTGCTATTCTTGCATTATGGAACCCCTCGTGATCTATGTATGTGATCTGGAGTTGAGTAAAGGCTGTTTTGGGTACCTACTAGTGGTAGGGAAGTCTAATTCGAATTCGAATTTAAGGTTTATTGGGTTTACACAATTGTGCTAGTGTGGTGTTTGGATTTTTGGAGAAGAGGTTGGGTTTTGTCGCAAATCGGCAACCAAACTTGATGAAACGAAATTGTAGTTTTGATGCTCTCGTCGTGTTGAACGCGATGGTGTGGTCGGATTGAAAATCTGACGGACGGATCTCCTAATATCGTACTATTATCGAGGAAGGGTCACAAGTGGAGAAACGGTATATCCGCGAAAACCATTATATTTTATGTGTCGATTCGCGCAAGATTGGAAGTGGAGGTACGTATTTGCAAAACACATGGAGGACTTTGGTGCAAAGTGGCATATGGTATATAATATGCCTCTAGGGTTTCTTTGCACGAAACCCTAGATCCGGCCGACCTAATCCTCCAGCTATGCCCTAAATAGCTTCAGTAGGTCCTTGCCCAACCCATGCTCGCACCCCGGCCGCCGGCAGGTGCTCCGGCCGTCGGAAAACTGGAACCCGGCCACCTTTCAAGATATCTCTGTCCACCTTGCCTCCATCTCGGCCAGGGAACAACTGAAACCCATGGGACTCCCCCTCTGGCCGAGACCCGTCTCCAGCAGCATCGCCGCCGGCCGCCGCCGCCTGGGAGATCCGCGGCCACCCTCAGTTAGCCCTGACTAGGCACCCGTGAGGTTGTGGCCCGCAAGCCATGGCCGCCATGGAACGATCGCGCCGTCCTCCCACCACCTTCTGCGATCTTCCGCTCACCGCCTCTCGCCGTCCCGGCCATCCCCTTGGCCGCCGGCCGCCGGGAGAGCTCCCTGCGGTCGTCCAAAACGCGTGCGGGCCATGCAAGGGCCCGTACTGTTTCCGACTGCCACCGCCGCCCACCGTCGGGTGCCTCGCCCTCCCCTCGACCTCCGGCGATGGATCAGTGTCGCCCCTACCTCCTCCAGCCGCCGCCGCGCCGCCGGGAAGCCTTGAACCCGAGAGCATGTGAATGGTTGGATCTCAGCCACCGCGCCACCGGCCACCGCCCGCCGGCACCTGCCCTGGACCCCTCCGACCGGCCGCACCCGTACCCGGCCGGTGTGCCTGCCACCGGCCATGCCCTAGCTCCACCCTGTCCGGTAAACTATTTTCAGCCTGTCTGCGCACTAGTTTCCTGTTTGGATCACTGTTCCGGTGACCCAGGGCTGTCCCGATGCCTCCGGAGGTGAGCATAGTGATCGTCAGTCAGTGCTGATCACAATGCTCACCTCACTTAGGGTCAGTGAGCTTCGGATGAGTTAATTAGAGGTGTTTTAGTTTCAGTGCGCGCTGTTTCGTTGAACTTTGTGTCGCTCGTGCGCTTCCGACAGTGGCCGAAATTGCTCCGAAAGGTGAGCACGGCCTCCGGCACGCCGAGACCTATCAGTGGGTGTCTCGGTTTGGCTGAATGATCCCTGGTTTACGATGTCGGACCATAAAAGTGCCGAAATCACATAAAATAATGTGATTTCGGGTAATCGAGAGGGCTTTTATGTGTTTTGGGTTGTTGCGGCTGCTGTTGGCAGCATGGGTGAGCAGTGGGTGACCTCTGGACTGATTGTCCAAGGCTCCAAACCTTTGCGAAGATCGAAAATGCATTTCCGGCGTGTTTTTCGGCGAAATCCGCCGACGGAACGTGTGTTCGGTTCGAAATTCTTCCGACGGTGTCTCGGGATGATTATTATGTCGCTGAACCTAGTTGGCTGGTCACCCGCGTCATTTCGAGGGTTCGAAAATGACGGGTGAGCGACGGTGGGTTCCCATGTCGAATTAGACACTTCCGGGAATCCGGATCGAAACGATTATCCGATGATAATTGTTTCGACGTGAGGAGTTGTGTTTGCTGCCATGATGTACGATTATTTATGTTTAGTGGTAGCGGGTGACTCGTAGTGATAGTCGGTGCATTCCGGGACAGTTCGTGGGTCCCGACGGAGTTCCGGTGTGATTTTCGGGACTTCCGGCGAGTTACGGTAGTCGGTATTGGGAAACCGATCTCCGTGGATTTGTTTGTGGGTTGTGGATTTAGTGATTATTAGTTATGGGTTAGGCACTAACCCGGTGGACCTTCCTTAGGTCCAGTTGACATTCTTTTGCAGTCAGGAGACAGGCGCGACATCCTTACAGGTGGGTACTTCGATCCGACGTTGGTACAGTGGTGCACGCTCGGTGATGGTTTCTTACCCTTGCTCTTTTGCTATTATCCATGCATATACTATATGTTGAGCTTTGCACCTCTATTGTTCCATTATACTCTACTCATATGTTTCTATGCTTAGTATCATGTGTAGGAGTAGAGTAGTTTATCGATATGTGATACCTATGACTTGGTTGGTCAGTTCTTGTATCTCGTTTTTGTGACCTATTCGGTCGTTTCCTTGACTTCTGTCATTCGATGACCATTGAGGTCGGTGTACCCTGAGGGGTTGGATTGTCAGCTAGTGGCCGACGGTAGTTCTGGATTCTATTAATACACTCTGGTGACCTATTCATCGTTTCGTCATGCATATATGTTAGTTGACTTGAGTAGTCAGTACTTGTATACCTTCGGTAGGATATTGAGTTGTTCCATTCTAGTTGACCTGGTTGGTCGGTTCTCCTATGTGGTATCCGTGACCTGGTTGGTCGATTCTTGTACTTCGTATTAGTGACCTGGTTTGTCGATTCTCGTACTTCGTGTCAGTGACCTGGTCGGTCGGTTCTTGCATCTACAGTTTAGTTGACCCTTCAGCAGTATTTGCATACTTCTGAGAGGATGTTGAGTTGGTCCATCCTAGTTGACCTGCGTGGTCAGTTCTTGTTCTTCCTTACAGTTGATGACCTATACGGTCGATGAGCCCTGTGGGCGGGATTGTCGGCTGGTTGCCGATGGTTGATCATTGAGCATATTGCATTGATCGCCTGATACTCGTCGCATTTCACGAACACCGGCAGTCTGATCCACCGCAAGGGGTGTTCTTTTCCGGAAAAGTGATTGCAGATGCCAACCCGTGAGTCCTAGAGGGGTTATATGCATGTTAGAGCGGCAGTGGTACTATCGGGAGGTCTCCGGTGTGAACCTCCAGGGCACAGGCTTGAGGTTTGCGGTGCGGACTAATAGAGCAGCAGATTTCAGATTGGGTATATTTGGACTTCTTGTCCGGTTGACGAATATAGCTATAGTAGCGGTTGTTGTTTCTATACCTTCAGTTCTTTCGTTACACTGTCTTGCTACTATAGTTTTGTTGCATGTATACTTTCAGTTGTTCATTACAGTAGCGGTAGTTGTACTTTTATATATATATCTATCTCTTTCGTTCATTATTGTTGCTACTGTATTTAGTATACCTGCTCATGATCTTATATTTCCACTGACCCGTATTGTTGTTTAGCTCTTCCTGATCCGGTGAGTACTTCTCGCCTTCATCGGCTTGCGGTACCCACTGGGAGGGAAGACATGTTTACATGTTCTCACCTCTCCCACCATTTTTGAGGTATCGCGGACGGTGAGAGTTGCGACGAGACGTGAGACACGTTCGTAGTGGTCGCTAGAGCTTCCGACCCGGTTTGTTGGTTTAGTTCCTACCCTGTTTACTTTGTTATTAATAGCTTTAATATTTTTTGGTTCAGTTGGTTTATGTTAGTTGAATACATGTGGTTTTAAATGAACTATAGAACTTGTGGGTTTTCTGAAAAGGAAAAATGGTTTTCTACCCCTCGTGGTAACGTTTTTAAAAGATAAAAGTTTTCGTGTAGGGAACAGTTTTTAAAAGATTTTCTGTGGATTTATGTTTAGACATTGAATATAAATCTGTGATGTGAATGGTGAATGTATGAATATTTAGTTGTTTATATATATTCATTTAGTTGTGGTTGTATCCTGGTGTACATGTTATACTTCTTGTACTTGTGCAACGCCGTGCAAATACAGGGGAGACTCTGTCCTAGTGAACAGTGGATTCTCTGGATTTGTGGCAGATCTAGCATACCCTGGGGTCAGGTTTTCAAAAAAAAAAAAAAAAAGACGCATTTCCGCTGTTTTTCAAACTAAAAGGGACCCCGGTACGTGACAGTGACAAAACTCAAAAATACATCAAAATACTCACAACACTCAACTCTTCAAAAGCCGAAAATCGAAATTCATTGCCATCACCAAAACAATGAACTTCTCGTGTGAAAGATCCAAAGAAAATACAAAATTACAATTTTGCAACTCCTAAACAAACTCTATGACTTAGGCACAAGGAGTCTTGATGTCTTCAAAAATCTGCAAAAATATTATTCTTTCCAACGAACAAAGTTAGTAATAAACAAAGTTAAAAATATCTCCCATTTTGTTCATGCGTCGAAGTTAAAAATATCTTCCCCTTTCAAAAACTCTGTAATGGGCTGAAATTTGATTACAAGCTAATTGTGATCAAAGTGATCACAATAATGCTAAAATGGAAATTAAGCATTTCTAAACTTAATTAGAGGTTTGAGAGCAGCAATTCAAATGTTTTGGAAGTGTGGGAATAGACACGAATGGAATCGAAGTGGTTAAAGACCTCCAATTGCCATTGCTTCTCTTATGCTGAAATTTTAGTTAACTTAGTAAAAAATGATCAAGTTAATGCAAATTTGAGAATTAAATGTTATCAAATTAATTTGGCAGCTTGGGAAGTTCATTTGGTATGTTTTGGAAGTGCTCGAAGTGAATTGGAAGTGTCAGAAACCTCCAATCACTGCTGCTATCAAGTAATGCTGAAATTCCTAGTTAATGTTGATCAAAATGATCAACATGATGCCAAATTGGAAATTAATTGCTTCCAAATTAATTTGACAACTTGTAGAGGTATATTAGTGTAATTTGGAAGTGCTTGAGTGGACTTGAAGTGAGTTGGATGGGCAAAATAAGCTTCAAAGTGCTGCTGCATCTAGTTGTTTAGTGCAGGGACTGAATTCTAAGCTTCAGGGACTGAAATGTAAATCTGAAGGCTGCAATGCCCTTTTGCTGAAATTGAGGGTTAAGTTGCAAATTTTCATCTTTATCACTTAATCCCAGCTGAGTTGCATGTGTGTACGTGTCCACTGCCCTTTTTCCATCACTTCTTTCATTCTTTTTCTTCTTCTTCTCTCTTTAGGCTGATGGAAACCAAGAAAGAGTTGAGGAGTTTGATGTTGGCAGCTTGGAGGACTTGTGGGCTGAGAAGAAGTCTGAACCAAGCTTATAATTTCTGATGTTGAAGTTGTTGGGCAACCTGAAATAGCACCTAATTAAGGTAATTGGTTCTAGTAACTGATTAGTATCAAGCTAATTACCTTAGAAAGGATGCTTACATGGAATCCTTGCTACTAGTGTTAGCTATTCTGGAATTTCAAGCCGAATTCATGTTGCTGCTGCTGTCGAAATGAAGAGAGGGCCAATTGATGCATGGAACAAGTTGATTCAGCATCAGGTTAGCGTAAGTTTATTCCTTATTGGATCATAGTCCAATTAATTGCTTTAAAATGGATCAAGTTAAGAACTATGTGCTGAAATTTCAGACTTGAAGCTGAATTGTTGAGTTGTTGAAGCTAAGATCACCCTGGTTGAATACCTAATTAAGGTAAACTGGTTCTAATATCTAATTGTAGACAAGTTAGTTGCATTAAAGATGATCCACATAAGAGTAATTGCTGCCAGGGTTTTGATATTGGACTGATTGCAGCAAAGAACAAGTCTGGTTCAACCTTGAAGTGAAAGCTTGAGTATTCTATAGTGTCACCTAAATAGCTTGGNTCGAGCTACAGAAAATCTGAGAGAAGCTTGAATCCTGGTAAATGATGCTAAATACCTTAGTAGAATATGATTACTTGTGTAGAATTCAGGATTAGTTATTGCTGAAAACTGTGAAGCTCAAATGCTGAATTTCAGCATTTGAGATCCTGGATGTTAAGGCTGAGAAGGAACCAGTTCAATAGCAAATCGAGATAAATTGCGCTTAGAACTCAATTAGTTGTAATTGAGAGATGTTAATTAAGAATCTGATGGATAATAAAGCTAATATAAATGCAAAACTGTATTGATGAGTTCCTATTTGGAACACTGTGATTGTAACTTACACTATACATAAATATATAGATGTTTATATATCTATATATGTAAGTGGGAGTTAAGATGCTAACTTGTAAAATATGAGAATAAGGCTCTAGTTTAATCTCTTTTAATCCTTGATAAATGAAAGTTAATCATGCTCGAAAGTCTAAATTGACTTTCCGACAGGTCGACGACACACTAGTTACGGTACAGACCGTTCTAGTTCTATTTACACCGAGTCGCGAGAGCTAGTTGTCGACGCATTTTGAGACGTGGATTCTAGTTGTTTACAACACTACAGGTGGGTGGTACTATCCGAAGTCTTTGAATCACCTTTTATGTCTATGATTATTCATTGAGCATAATTATATTTGTAGTCATGTATTATAGGGTGTTCGGCATTGTGCAAGTGAAAATATAAATTCCTATCAACAATGAGAACTTGTGAACCTTAGAATGTGGACATAGAACCCTATGAATGCATGGACTATAACAATAGTGAACTTGGTGACATTCTAACTAGAGAATTGGATAGCATTGAGAAATAAAACAGTGAAACTAGCAAAAAGAGCTAGTTAGAGTTAAAGTGTGACATGGCTATTATTGAATCCTCTAAAGGAGGATCAGATCTTACTCACATAGTCTGTTTTTAGCTTGGTGGTTGTCGCTCCCCCCAGGCAGTGCGCTCCGGAGTGGTCACTTGATGGGTTAAAGAATTTGCCCTTGAACTAAAGTATCTGTTCTACAGACGGTCCCGTCGGGAGGCAGCTTAGGGCCCGCCAGGGATTGAGTTAGTGAGTTACAGTTAACCAAATGGTTAGCTAGATTGATTGAGTATTGGTACATTACAGCATGCATGCATACTTACAGTTTTCATGTATCATTTCTTTTAGCTTTGTACAGGCATTGTAGTAGTTATATGTTATAGTTGGTTACTATCTGTTTACTTCTTTTGCCTACATATGCCTGAATAGACCTAGTGGGTCAGTCGGCGAGGTCGGCGTCCGAACCTACTGGAAACTTTTAGTAGTTCTCACACCACTAACCACACAGGTTCCAGTGCGAGCGTTGTTGCCGAGGATCACGGCAAGAGCCCTGCAGCCTAGCTAGTTGACACCAGAGTATAGTAGTTTACCATTTTGGTTTTATGTTACACATTTTAATGTAATGAAACTTGTAAATGAATATATAAACAGTATGTAAATAACTAAATGTTCCAGTTATGTAAATTCAGTTTAAAGTTTTAAATTACAGTGAATTTCATGTTTAGTTAGTTTACTATCACTTGTGATTGTTGCTTGCCCTTGTGCAAGCCATGTATATTGAAATGTTATCCTGGGAATTGTTTATTTCTTTATACATGTACTCGTTGTTGTTGAGCCTTGGGCGGACAGAGGAGGTTCTGTCCGTTCGGCGTCTGTGTACGGGCTCGGATCGACCAAATTGGCGATAGCGGGACGTGACAGAAAAAGTGGTATCAGAGCAAGCGATAGTAAAAGTCTAGGATGACCTACGGGACTTAGGATTGGAAACCTAGGAACCAGGAACGCGAGTGGCGTGAATCTAATGATAGCGAAAGCCAAATAAATTGGGTTAGCTGTTAGTAAGTCTCTAATGTTAATTAGGGGCTGATCCAGGTGATATTTGTACACAACTTAAGGAGTTATGTTGGGTGGCCAACAACATAAAGCCGAGGGTTGAGTATAAATATGCTTGATTGCTTTCGCCTGATTGGTTTCGTTTTACTAATGTGAATGGTTTGTTTCAGGAGAAATGCCACCGCGACGTGCGACGAGATCCACTCCGGCATCACCTTCTGAGGTGCCAGAGCAGTTTGGGTCTGGTGAGGTTCAGGAGTTGTGTGCTCAGGTGAGCGCGTTAGTCGGGGCTATGCAGAGACAGGAGGAACATATAAAGAGTCTACAGGATCAAATGTCGCGACAGGCGACAACAGCAGCACCTGGGAGTCAGGATGTACCTGTATCTGAGGCGCCGATGACCGTGCCTCCTGTTCCGCCGACTGTTCCTCCCATGGTTTCTGGGCCTTCTGCTGTAGATCCAGCCGTGGTAGAGGCCGAGCAAGTGCGATTTGTAAAGGTACTAGAGGCATTTATGCGGTTTAATCCGCCTATGTTTGACGAAAAAGAAGCAGATCTGTGGGTATTGGAGACGTGGTTTACAGCGATGGAGGCATTATTTGAGGACATTTATACCCTGGAAAGGGACAAGGTTCCGTTGGCAGCGCACTGTTTTGAGAAGGATGCTCAGATATAGTGGCAAAAGGCCAAGAAGAAGCGGGCATCAAACTTATCACCGTTCACTTGGGAGGAGTTTCGAGAGCTGTTATTTATGGAGTACTTTCCTGACAGTGATAAAGGGAAAATGAAGAAAGACTTCCGTAAGTTGAGACAGGGAAACCGTTCGGTATGGGAGTACGAACGAGAATTTACTCATTTGGTGAACTGTGTGCCTGGGATGGTTCATACAGATCGAGATCGAGCGGAGTGCTTTGAGCGGGGGTTGCGACCGGACATATTCAGGACAGTCAATGCTCTAAAGTTAAAAACTTTTGAGGAAGTTTTAGATCGAGCTCTTTGGGTTGAGCGCGAGAATGCGATTGCGCGTTATGAACGCGAATCGTTTGAAAGAGAACGAGAAAGAGAAAAAGAAAAGAAAAGGACTACTAGTGGTGCCGGGGGACAGTCGAGCTCTAAACGGCCCCCTCGGTATCTACGTTCCCAGTCGAGGTATTAGGGACCCCCGAGGTGTGTGATTTGTGGCGGGAATCATCGACCGTCGGCTTGTTCACAGCATGAGGGCAAGTGTTACAAGTGTGGGCAGCCGGGACATATGATTCGTGATTGCCCGAGGGGAGCATCATTTGCACCGTCGACAGCTTCAGTTCAGTCACGTGCGAGGCAGCGTGCGGGTCTCCCACCCGCTATGTCAGCTGGGCGAACGTTTGTGCCGCGCCAGTACGAGCCACCCCGACCTGCACCGAGTACACGGATTGATGCACCACGACCTGCACCGAGTGGTCGTGTATTTGCAGCTCAGACTGAGGATCCTGCCGTGGTCGACGATGTCGTGGCAGGTATTGTTTTACTTTATGGTATTAGATCTCGTGCATTATTTGACACTGGTGCATCTCATTCATTTATCAGTAGTTCATTTGCTAAAACACATGATATTGAGATTTTGGATAGACCAGATGCCTGGTGGGTCTATGCTCCTGAGCACACGTTTAGTGTTCACGAGGAGTGTACGGCATGTCCAGTTCAGGTTGGAGATTAGATTATGCCAGCTGATTTGTTAGTGTTGAAGCAAATGAAAGGTTTTGATATAATCCTTGGGATGGATTGGCTTACAAAGTACTATGCCACGATTGACTGCGAAAGTAAGATTATTACTTTTCGTGAACCTGGGCAAAAAGAAGTTGTGTATCGGGCGTGTAAGAGTTCGCTCTTTGCGTTAACAGTATCGACGTCGAGAGCGAGAAAGTTGATTAGTAGTGGATGTGTGGCTTATTTGGCAACAGTTATGGAGACTCAGAAGGAACTTCCAGTACTTGGAGATATTCCAGTAGTTCGAGAGTTTCTTGATGTGTTTCCTGCGGAGTTACCGGGATTGCCGCCGGATCGGGAAATTGAGTTCGTTATTGACTTGATTCCCGGAACGGCACCAATTTCGAAAGCTCCGTACAGAATGGCACCTGCTGAGTTGAGAGAGTTGAAAGCTCAGTTACAGGATTTGATGGATAAAGGCTTTGTGAAGCCTAGTGTATCACCGTAGGGAGCTCCAGTTCTGTTTGTAAAGAAGAACGACGGAACGCTTCGACTTTGTGTTGATTATCGTGAACTGAATAAGATCACGATCAAAAATAAATATCCGTGGCCGCGAATTGATGATCTATTTGATCAATTGCAAGGATCACGAGTATATTCGAAGATTGATCTCCAATCAGGTTACCACCAATTGAAGATCAAACCAGAGGATGTGCATAAGATAGCGTTTCGCACTCGTTATAGTCATTACGAGTTTACAGTGATGCCGTTTGGACTGACCAATGCCCCTGCAGCGTTCATGGATCTAATGAATAGGATCTTTAAGCCGCTGTTGGATCAGTGTGTGGTAGTATTTATAGATGATATCCTGATCTTTTCTCGAAGTAATGAGGAGCACGAAGAACACTTGAGAACAGTGATGCAAATTCTTCGGGAGAAACAGTTATATGCCAAATTGAAGAAATGTGAATTTTGGCTGCGAGAGGTCGCATTTTTGGGGCATGTGATTTCTAAGGGTGGTGTTTCTGTTGACCCAAAGAAAGTGGAGGCAATTAAAGATTGGCCTCGCCCGACGACTGTTGCTGAGATCCGCAGTTTTCTTGGATTAGCGGGGTACTATCGGCGGTTCGTGGAGGGATTTGCAAAGATTACTACTCCACTAACACGCCTTACACATAAAGGAACTAAATATGTGTGGAGTGAAGAATGTGATCGCAGCTTTCGGGAGTTGAAAGAAAGGTTGACTTAGACTCCTATTCTTGCCTTGCCGATTACGGGGGAGAGTTTTGTGATCTACAGTGACGCTTCCTACAGTGGACTTGGGTGTGTACTTATGCAGGGTGGTCGAGTGATTGCTTATGCGTCTCGCCAGCTGAAGAACTATGAAAAGAATTATCCTATTCATGATTTGGAATTGGCGGCGGTGATCTTCGCACTGAAGTTGTGGAGACATTACCTTTATGGCGAGCATTGTGAAATCTATACTGATCACAAGAGCCTGAAGTATTTATTTACCCAAAAAGAGCTGAATATGCGACAACGCCGGTGGTTAGAATTATTGAAGGATTATGATGTTAATATTCTATACCACCCAGGAAAAGCGAATGTAGTTGCAAATGCACTGAGTAGGAAGTCTGTGGAGAACTTGGCTATGGCGATCACCCACCAACCGTCATTGTGGAAGGAAATGTGGCAGTTTGACCTTGAGGTAGTAGCTCCAGAGGTACCAGCTATACTCGCCGCTCTAGTTATTCAACCGACCTTGTTGGAACGGATTAAAGATCGGCAATCTTTAGATCCTATCTCCAAAAGGTGCGGTATGAAGTTGAGAGCGGACGTGGTGATGATTTTACAGTGGGATCTGATGGAGCACTTCAGTTTCGAAATCGGTTGTGCGTGCCCAAAGACGAGGAGATTCAGCGAGCTATTTTGAAGGAGGCTCATCAGTCACCTTATAGTATACATCCAGGTGGCACTAAGATGTACAAAGATCTTAAAGTGCATTATTGGTGGCCTGGAATGAAGAAAGATATTGGACAGTTTGTGGCGCAGTGCCTGACATGTCAGCAAGTGAAAGCTGAGCGCAGATTTCCCGCGGGAAAGTTACAGAGCTTGCCTATTCCGGTCTGGAAGTGGGAGAACAATTGCGATAGATTTCATTGTTGGATTACCTCGATCACAGGCTGGACATGATACCATTTGGGTGATTGTTGATCGGTTGACGAAATCGGCACATTTCTTACCGATTCATGCTACTTGGTCAGGGGACAAGTTAGCACAGGTGTTGTAAGATATCGAAATTCGACGAAAACGGCTAACTTTGGCACAATGGACCAAAGTGAGCGATCGGAAGTTGGGACAAGTCCCATTCGGTATTCCAACGAGTTTGGAAGAGCTAAAATGAGTTCCAAAGGTGTTGGAATGGGTTTGACGTCGATTGGCGCGAAGTGGAGCCGAAGCGAGGCTGAAAACAGCTTTCTGGAGCTGGTGTACCGGTACACGCATGATGGCTGTACCGGTACAGCCATTGCTGCCAGGCTGCGCAGCCCTCGGGTTTGCTCTCGGGTTTGGCCGTTACGCAGGGCGCGTACCGGTACGCAAACCCGTGTACCGGTACACGAGCACGCAGCAGCGGGTTAAGTTGCAAAATCTGATAAAAGGAGGGCTTTTTAGCATTTTGTTATAATAGAGGACTTAACCCTCATGCCCTCAGCTCTCTCCTCTCTCACTCCCACAGCCCCTCTCTCTCTCTAGCTTTCTCTCTCTCTCTAACCGGTTGGGAGAAAAGAAGAAGAAGAAAAAGAGAAGGAAAAAGAGAGGAAGAAAAGGAAGGAGAAGAAGGCGAAGAAGGTTTTGAAGTCCTTCTTCATCTCGTTTTTGGCCTAGGGCTTGCTTTGGAGCAAACCCTAGAGGTAAGCCTCAACCCCTTTCATGGTAACTTGTGATTTCTAGGGTTTGGATGGTTTTTGTTGCTTTTGATGGTTCAAATGGAACCTAATGAGCTTAGAGAACATGGATTTAGCTCACATTGAAGCTATAATCCATAACCTCTCATGGATCCCAACCCTAGGGTTAGATTTTGGGGATTTTAAAAATGTGAGGGATTGAACTCTTTTGAGGGGTTAGAAACCTAATTCTTATGCTTATAAACGCGTAGGCGAAGACGGTTCGTCGATCCGACGAGTGGGCGCGAAGATATCGCTATTCGATGCGCTAAAGGGTTAAAGTTAACCCAACGAAAATTAAGCGGCGACAAGACTAGCACGAGAACGCGTCTCGGAGTGTTTGCGGCATCACCCAAGGTGGGGGAGTGCCATCCCGAAGTCATCGGGCCACCTTCTATGTCTAAGTTTTAATTGATCTATTTGCATATTGTGCATAATACATATAGGGTTAGAAAATGATTATTGTTGCTTATACTTGCATACTATTAGTTCAATAAATATATATATTGCTTGGTTGGTTTATGATCTAGTATGCATGATGGTTGCTTGATGAAAATCTAGACCCTATATGAGATGATTAATGCTTATGTTGCTAAAGAACTAGTATGATGAAACTAGTGTTGATAATGAGTCAAATTGACGAGTGGCATCTAGTTTAGAAAACTATGACAAGTGGCATCTAGTTAGAAAAACTATGATGAATGACATTGTTGATGTTTCCTTGAGATGATCACATTAGTGTAGTTGAGACACTATGAGATTGGGTACAAGTATACATTGATTCCATGATGATATTACCCTAAAAAAGGGTTGTTGCTGTTGCTCGTGAGATGATCTTGCTCACATTGCCTGTCTGCGCTTGGTGGGGTCGCTCCCCTCAAGTTGTGC
This sequence comes from Ananas comosus, assembly GCF_001540865.1. Lineage (NCBI taxonomy): Eukaryota > Viridiplantae > Streptophyta > Magnoliopsida > Poales > Bromeliaceae > Ananas > Ananas comosus. The sequence continues at coordinate 4,517,884 of NC_033642.1, forward strand.
GCTCCGGAGTTTGGTCACTAGAGAGGCAGCCGTCCGGTTCGAGGGCGGCGGGCGGACCGCCGAACGGACAGCACCTCCCCTGTCCGCCCAAGGCTAAACAATGAGATCATGTACAACAAGTCCCCAGGAAATCAACTTGAATACATACATGATCATGCAACAACAGCGAGAGCACAAACAGTGCTGAACAATACGAGAGCAAGCGTCACAAGTAGAAGACATACAAGTGAAACAAAAGAGAGATACTTAACTATTCTATTACAACCATTCAGCTCGATACATTTAATTACAACTTGCATTCTTTTCCAAACTATGAATATAAGCTTACATTCTTCAAAAGATAAACATTAGTTTACATTTATCTCAAAATACCTCACATCCTATACATCATCTACTCTCAATACATGTATAGGGTAACTCTAATGCAANTGAAATGGTAATATGATAGAATTACATAGAAACTGATTGATACTCCTAGCTGATTTGGGATTGGTTGCTAGGGTACTTGGAGTGCATCGGATACTTGTACTTACAAGTTCAACTAGAGTCGTTGATTATTGGTGGGTTGGACCTTCCCAAAATGGGTGAATTCCCTCTATGTCTCCTTTGACATTATGAGTGAACATATTACATGCTTATGTGAACCTATGTGTATTTGAAGGATTTGAGACATGCATCCATGTGCATACCATATCGGATATAATAGCATCTCTATGCAATAGAGAAAGAATTATGAAATGGCCTATTTCCCATAGATCAATTGCTCTATTCTCATGTATCCATGTTATTAGTAGCTTATACGAACAAGATAAGCATGATATTATTCAAGAGGGAGGAATTGTAAAACCAGGAGTAATATTTAGCCCTACTGAACAACAAGGAAATGATGTACTTGAGATGAAAGCATGCAATTCTATGTTGTAGACATAGTGCTTGAACTCTTAGTCTATCCTATATAATGAGGTTATTAATACATTCAGGTGGAATCATGCAAGAGTATATTGGACATTGTTTTACTTACTTGTGTTGACTAGTATACTATTGTTTTCAACTGATCAAATTAGCATGAACTTTGTGTTTTGGAATATGATCTAATTAAGTGATCAGAACTTGGCATGATGATATAATATGAATGTACCTGGTTAAATATAATATAGTGAAATGACTAGAATAACCATCATGTATACTAGTAAGATCAAACCAAAGTATTTGCATGTGACTTATTTACTCCAAGTGGTGAAGGGTTAAGTGGAACTTTAGAATATGTGCCATGAGTCATTTAAACCTAGAATGAGTCATTGAATATGACCTTAGTAAACCACTTTCCTTATGTATAGGGAGTAGTGAGAGGACTCTATATGAATATGCATAGGTATAGCCCATCATGATATTAAGTTTATAATTATTCAGGTTATACCAGCTATTGGTCAAAGTATGTCAACAAGTAGTTGATAGTGACGTGTGGTTTGGGTACTACAGTGTCGACCTTGCGTTGAATTGAGATTCCATGTTAGAGACATGATGAACTTGTGATACTTGTGCTATGGATTATAGCTTGCATGCCATTATGCTCTTTCGCGCACGCTTGTGGGGATCACGCCCCCCAAGCCAGCACTTCGGAGTAGCTTAGCGACAGATTGCTCACTTATGTACGAAGTGAGCGCCGAAGTGGATTGCCGTGGGTAGTGTTAACTTCCACGGGGCCATTAGGCACGACGCGGCTATGACCTCACCCTGTGTAAGTTTATTGTGAATTGGGCCATGATGAGCCACTTTAACCTTAGATGAACATAGTAGTAAGAATACTTTATGTCATGGGTCGAGTAAACTTAATGATGAACAAGCTAGAAAGTTAGCATCCTAATTAGTTAGTAGCATAGTGATAGTATGGTTACACTGTTACCAGTGTAAGTACTATCTATATAACATCATCAGTTAGTTCAATGATAATGAGAATCATTGCATATAGCCTAGCATATGGGTATTCAAATTGTCAACTAACATGAATGATAAAACTTAGCATGCTAAACTAGTATTCAACCTGTTGATTTATATTTATATATTTTCTGAGCAAATGTCATGATTGATTTATTTCAATACTTGTTACAGTATGGTTACACTGTTACCAGTGTAAGTACTATCTATATAACATCATCAGTTAGTTCAATGATAATAAGAATCATTGCTTATAGCCTAGCATATGGGTATTCAAATTGTCAACTAACATGAATGATAAAACTTAGCATGCTAAACTAGTATTCAACCTGTTGATTTATATTTATATATTTTCTGAGCAAATGTCATGATTGATTTATTTCAATACTTGTTACACTTGCTTAATTATTGCTATTTACTCATGCCACAGTTGACCTAGTGGTGTATTTCGCCACTCTCGGTGGCTTACCTACTGGGAACTATTATTTAATAGTTCTCACACCATCTTTGTTGTTGCTTTTACAGAGCCTTCCACAGCGGGAAAGGCTAGGGTTTCTGGCGAGGGGTCAACGGCTAGCTAGGATCATCTTGACGTTAAATAGACAAACCTTTACCAGTTTATGTAGTTTAGTTCAGTGATGTATATTGAGATCATGTAAATTGTATTTTGTTTTTATCTGTTGTAATAAGAATTTGGGTTGTATAAGTTTAAACTCTTAGTTGTGCTCCTATTACTTAGTTAAGTTAAGATTTTGTTGTGTTACATTACTCTCTTTGTTGACACCTGGTGGACATCATGTAGTTTAGTGTACACGGCGGGTTTGTGCACGTTGCTGCAAGCTTCCGTTGAAGACCAGGGCGTGACAACATGAGTCGAGTTTCGCATATGCTTACGGAGATTTGATACATGAAACACATTATGAACTCCCGCAAGCCTTGGTGGTAATGCTAACTTGTATGCCACCGCGCCGACGCGTTCCAATATTTCGAACGGTCCAACATACCGGGGACTTAGTTTCCCACGGACTCCAAACCGTTTTACTCCACGCATTGGCGACACCTTCAAAAAAAGATGCGGTCTCCAACCGCAAACTCAAGATCTTTTCTAAGCTTGTCGGCATAGCTTTTTTGCCGAGATTGCGCCATCGCAAGTCGCTGGTGGGCAAGGAGAACTTTCTCTTCCGCCTCCCGCACTACATCGGGGCCAAGAGCAACTCTCTCGCCCACATTGCTACATGGCACACAAAGAACCCTTCTTTGCATCTACCATTCGCTACCGAGCACATGAAGGACTTATCCCTCTACAACTCTGCTGAATACCTCTTTCTTCGAGATCAGGACTACCCCTTATCCTCGTGGTGTGGATCTAACAAGAATGCATCAACTGGCCGAATGGTCCACCACCACTACACAATATGTACGTGTAGACCTCCTCGATCCACTCAAGTGTGCACAAAGTGGCACTCTACCACTTTGGCTATCCAAGAGTATGCATCCCCATTTATGACTCTTCTTTGCATTCATTATCCCTTCAGGGAACACACTCCGATTCTATCACCGGCATTGCTTAGAAGTAATAACCCGGGTGCATCGCTCCATCGCGAGTGCTCCAATCACAATCGGACTCTTAGCTCTGCCGCGAGATGGTCCACTTTGGCACATCTGTACATTCCAGTTCATTTAAGAGCATAGTCCCCAAATCTCACGTGGCTTTCTACTAGCTCAATGTCTCACAAAGAGCACTTCATCTTTTTGATACCATATGCCACGGTCAACATCAATCGCTCTCACAACGAGTTCACACGAACACTCCGTTCATGAATCCAAGCCAATCTCACCGACAGAGTTGTCGGCCAAACCGCGCACCTTGGCTTCCACAGGTGGACCAAAGGTCACCAATCCTACGTAGGCTTACCACCTAAACCCATCTCAACTACGCACAGCATCTCTCGTTTGCAAGCGTAGACCCAATCATCACTGGGCGAAATTCTCACTTGGGAATTCGTACACACTCCAACTAGGAGCAAACGAGACCCCAAACCACTATATAATCTTCGAGTTGGGTCATAACCGAACTCTCGGTACACTATTGATCACACGATTCACACGTGGCACTCCACGCTCTCGGGTCTCAGCTCGGACTACCGCCCCGACCATAAATCTCTGCCTTACACGTAGGTACCGGGCCGCTGTCACTCACAGCTGACTGCGCCTGTCCATATGGCCCCAGGCTCCACAGTCCACAAATGGTCCAAGCACGGATCGTTCTCAAGCCATACCCGCTAACGTCGTCTCTCACGACATGCTCTACCAAGCAACACACATCTCTATCGGCTCCTAAGCATCCAAGGCGAGCCACCATGTCACGCCCCGGAGCTGCCAATTTGGTCGGTTCGGGCACGCGAACAGACGCCGAAGGGACAGCACCTCCCTTGTCCGCCCAAGGCTCCAACAACATGTATAATACAAGCAATTCAATACAAATTAACGCAATTATATAAGGTTTGCACGGGGCAAACAACAACTATGACAAGTGAAAGCATCGAAACTAACTAAACGTTCAACATACAAGTCATTTGATTTCATTTGAATCAAACACAAGTAAATTTAAAATATTACATTCATATTCTTTTTCATTCACATTTACATCACAAAGGCATTCAACCCAAAATATGTTATTTACATCTTTTTCTTACAACTTTTTTGTTCAACATACAAAAGTTGATTACTAAAACATAGGGTATGCTTATAAACTCCGAGGCCACTAACTCTGGCGCCAAACCCTTGCCTCGATCCTCCGCCGCCTCGCTCGCTCATGGATCTGCAGGGTTAGTAGTGGTGTAAGAACTACAACGAAGTTCCCAGTGGGTTCGGCCGCCGACCGCGCCGACTCGCCCACTAGGTCTATGCAGGCATGTGTAATTCAAGGAATGATAGATTGCAAACCAACTAATGCAAAACTATTACAATGCTTGCAAGAAAACTGTCAACAGATAGATAATCAAATACATGATAAATATGCATGCATATTCTTTTCCTCATTCATTTTGGCCTTTACCCAATTATCCCGGGATTCTCCTGGTTCACCCCAAACTCACAGTCCATTCATCTCGTCTACTGGGGGAGGCACATGGCACTACCGCCCAAGGAATCTTCGCCGGGGTACTTCCCCGTGGTGTCTACACTCCGGAGTATACCGCTTGAGGAGGAGCTACCTCCCTCAAGCCGGAACCAATGTGTGAGTACGATCCAATCCTCAATTTGAGGGCGTAGCCAAACCTGTCTCAATGCACAAAGCCTCAATGCCAAGGATAGGTCATTACCATATCACATTCCCACTATACCTGAGCCACAATGGTCCTGATGCCATTATAGGTTAAACCTTGTTTAGCCGTTCTTATTTTCGGTGCCAATATCGTCACTAATGTCAATGTCACCATTGTTTACTATGGTCATAGTCTCTTTTTCATACATTCACATACACATAGGGTTTTTCGCATTCATAGTTCACATGGTTCTATATCAATTCATATGTTCTCTAGCATACAATTGAATCTCAACCAATCATATTCATCACACTACCCTATATGCATGAATGCTAATATCAATATGCTCAATAATGGTAACATAAACATAGAAAAAAATTCGGTGTTTCCGGATAGCACCCCCCACCTCTTGGTGATGCTAAGATGCTGTAATCCAATTTTCCATAATTTTTAGACCTCTATGCCGCTTGCTATGGCAAAATAAAGTTGAAACGGGCATTTTTCCTCGATATCTTCGCGTACGCTCGTCGTATTGCCGAACCGAGCGCGCCAACGCATTCGTTAACCTACCCCGAAACCACTACCAATTTGGCACGATTCGGCCGTGGCGGCGGATTGCCAAACGGACAGCACCTCCCCTGCCCGCCCAAGGCTCCACAACAAGAATGTGTACAAGAATTTACCCAGGAGATTACATTCTAAACATATACATTCACAAGGGCACAAATAGTGCCGACAATACAAAGAGCAAGAATCCATAAGATAAAATATGTGAAATAAAGAGAATACTTTACTAACTATTACATTAGTTTCATCATTTTCATTTACATCATTTTCATCCAAAATGAATACATTTCTTTCATCTCAAAATGCATAGCTCTCCAAGTCCTCACCTAAAATGAATCTCTCTCAATACATAGGTGTACTAATGCAAAAGGAAAAGCTACTAAACTACCACGGTCTCACTGATCGGGCGCGATGCCCTTGCCGCGGTCCTCCCTCGGCAGCCCTGTACCTACCATTGAAAATAGAGTGGGGTGAGAACTATCTTCCATAGTTCCCAGTGGGCTCGGCCGCCGACTCTGCCGATCTCCCCAATAGGTCCAAGTGGGCATAAGTAACAACAGATAGATAGATAGATATGTATCTGAAAGCTGTAAATGCGATAGTAGGAAAACTATGCTACTATGCCCATAATCATGAATATGAATGCATGCATCATATAATAAAGGTTTGCTACCATGCTAACAAATTCGATCCATGTTCGAATAGCAATGTTCAATGACATTATTAAACCTTTAACCTTTCCATTTACCCAATCTGTGGCGAGGCCCTAGGGCTCGCCTATAACTCACCCTTCAATCCCAAAGTGGGGAGGGAGCTCCATGTGCACCCAAGCCCGGGACCGTCTGCGGACCTCCATGTGGTCCGGACCTCCAAGTGGTCCTAGTCGCTCAACACTCCAGAGTACTCGACGACAATCCCCTCCATGTGGGGATTGGATGGCTATACTATTCCAAACGCAGACTGTGAGCTAGATCTATCCTCTCCAAGTGAGGATGCCCTACATCTAGGGTCAACAACTCAATCAAGTCCTCTCCAAGCGAGGATGCTCTACAATAGAGTCTATACCCAATCGAATCCTCTCCAAGTGAGGGAGCACTATCACTGGGGTCAACAACCCAATCAAAATCCTCTCCAAGTGAGGAAGCCCTACCACTAGGGTCAAAGTCTCAATCGACTCATCGACAACCTCTCCACGTGAGGCTACTTAGGTTTACTAAGTTCTTTATCCATAAGGCATTTTCTAAGGGATCCACCTATCCCTAGGTTCTCAAACCTCTAGTGTTATTTACACTACATTAATGCCACTCGTCATCATTTAATGTTTGGATGCCACTCGTTTGTTCTTTAACATTAACACTACTTTCTATGTCATCAATACCCCCATCGGGTTCACCTCTTTTCTTTCGCATTATAGGATCCACGTTCCGACCCAATCCTCACCTATCTAAGTCACCAAGCGTTCCAAGTACACTAGGTTATCATTTAGAAAGCATAAAGAATAGAGTTACTATGCAATCCTACAATGCAACATGAAGAGATGAGGTTAAATGCAATCTAAGACATAGAAAAGAGTCCGAAAGCTTCGGGATGGCACCCCCCCACCTTTAATCGATGTAGAGACTTCGGAAATCCTTCTCAGCGAACTTTAAGATAAGGCTTTAGCCTTCCTTGCCCAAATCAACACTAACCCGGCCCTATTTTGTCGAGAACTTCATGCCGGCTCACCGAATACCAAAACCGACTTCGCCCCCACGTTTTGTGACCTAACAATAGGGTTTCCAAGGCTTCAAATGAGATCAATCTCATCTTTTCACAAAAATTCCCATTTTGGAGCCCTAGGTTTGCACCTATAGCAAACCATCCAATAAATCCCTAAATTTATGGGATTGATTTACTTAGAAGCATGCTTAGGGTCCATTTGACCCATTCCAAAGCATAAAAACCCAAAACCCTAATATTCTAGAAGCTAGGGTTCAAGAGCCTACCTCTTGTGTTACACCAAAGAGAAGAGGAGAGGGAGATGAAGGTGCCCAAAGCCTTCCTCTTGATCTCCTTCTTCTTCTCCTTCTTGTTCTTCCTCTTCTTTTCCTTCCTCTCCTTCTTGTTCTTCTTCTTCTCCTTTCCTTTCTAGAGAGAGAGAGAGCAAGAGAGCAATGAGAGAGAGAGAGAGGGAGAAAATGAGAGTGTGAGGGAGAGAGAGGGCTCAGCCCACTCTAATAAAGGCCATTTTGCATAAAAACCCCTCAACTTTCCATCCACTGCACAGCCCTCACTGGGCAGAGTTTGCGCGGAGGGACCGGTCTCCCCGACTTAGGATCGGTCCCCGAGGGCCTCCCTCGGGCGCACGCGTTCGGGAACCGGTCTCTCCCCGGGAGACCGATCCTAGGGAGACCGGTCCTCGCCTATGTCACGCCCCGGGACCGATACCAATTTGGCCCGACCCGAGCACGTCAAACAGACGCCGAACGGACAGAGTTTCCCCTGTCCGCCCAAGGCTCATCACATGTACATTTTCATCAATAGAGAAAAGCACTAGCGGAAACATACACAAACGGCTTACACGAGGGTAAGCAATAGCCATTAGTGAAAGAAAGGAAAACTAAACATTCACAAGTACTATGATTCATTTTGATCAAATACATTGCATCCATTTACATTCATGATTCTTTGTACTTCATTACACGTGGCATCATTTCCTTCTTACATCACATTTACCTCAAAATACATATTACATTCTTTTCTTTACATTACTAGTCATTATATACAAAAGATGAACATAGGGTACTTTACTACAAAATGAAATCCAACTTTGGTGGCCTCTGACTAAGGCGCGATACCTTTACCTCGGTCGCTCGCCGGCTCGCTCGGTCCCGGCTCTGTGGAAATAGTGGGGTGAGAACTACAACAAAGTTCCCAGTGGGTTCAGCCTCAACATCACCGACTTTCCCACTAGGACTAACTCAGGCATAATAGAAAGAATAAGCTGTATAGTAACCAATCTATAACATGATGCTAATATGCCTGAACAATAAGCAAGAAGTATGCTCAACATCAAATAAATGCAGATTATGCAAACTCATTCGTTCTTTGACTTTACTTTGTACTTTGTTCTTTATTCTTTGCTCTTTGTTCTTTGTTCTTTAATCTCAAGGCTAACCCGGAGGTTTCGCCACATTAGCTTGCTTCACATTAAGTCTATCATCGCAGGAACTCACCCGCTAGGACCGTCCTTTGGGTTTACTCCAACCCGTGATGCATAACTCCGGAGCGCATCGCCCGAGGGGGAGCGACCGCCCTCGAGCACAGAACTCATAGCAAGTATGATCATATCCTTAACTCAAAGGATTATAAGTTCAATCTTGACTTTACACTAGCTCTAGTGTTCATTACATCACTTTATGTTGCAAACTCATGCAATCACGTTCTTTACATTATCCTTTACTTTTGCTGACTCTAGCAATTATATTCTTTACATTCTTTACTTTTGGCTATCTCTAGCATTTCACGTTCTTTACTTCCCACATTGCGTTAACTTTAAGCATTGTCATTTTCAGCATTCTTTACATTACATTGGTTCTTTACCTCACACTATCTCTAGTGTCAATTCACATTAGCTTTATCGAATGCCACTCGATCTATGTTATTGTGTCACTCAGTTCTTTTGCTCACTTTGGGTGCTCACTTTCTCTCATGCATACATAGGGTTTTGACATTCATTTGGTTCTCTACCATCATTATAAGCAAGTTGCACTCACAATCATGCTATCATCACATTCTTATCATTACTTCACCCTAATATGCATGCAACAATATATATAACACATGCTCAAATGAATGACACATTNCGACCTTGTCTGCGATCGACGTCGAGGTGCCATTGCTTCCTGAAAAGAAGCAACTCACATTAGTCACTTGACCAACATTACTTGACCATACCCAATTAGGCGAAAGCAACATGCACATTCATCCTTGCCTCAAGCGTCATGTCGTCGGCCGCCTGACACAACACTAGAAGTAGAGGATAAACGAAAATTAAACTTAGCCTCTAATCACATTAGAGACGTTCCAACTTAACCCAATCACATGCTTTCGCTAACTTTGATCCCACGTCACTCACGTTTCCTAGATCCTTAAGGCCTTCCAATCCTATAGGTCTCTAGGTCCATTCCTATTCTTTCACTCTTGTCTCTGATACCAACTTATCTGTCACGCTCCGGGACCGATACCAATTTGGCCCGACCCGAGCACGTCAAACAGACGCCGAACGGACAGAGTTTCCCCTATCCGCCCAAGGCTCATCACATGTACAAAATTCAAACAAGAATTGCACTAACGGAAACATACACAAAAGGCTTACACGAGGGTAAGCAATAGCCATTAGTGAAAGAAAGGAAAACTAAACATCTACACAAGTAATATGATTCATTTTAGATCACATACATTGCATCCATTTCTTACATTTAGGATTCTTTGCATTCGTTACATCATTGCATCATTTCTTTCGTACATCACATTTACCTCAAAATGCACATTACATTCTTTTCTTTACATCACTAATCATCATGTACAAAAGATGAACATAGGGTACTTTACTACAAAATAAAACCCAACTTTGGTGGCCTCTGACTAAGGCGCGATACCTTTACCTCGGTCGCTCGCCGGCTCGCTTGGTCCCGGCCCTGTGGAAATAGTGGGGTGAGAACTACAACAAAGTTTCCAGTGGATTCGGCCTCAACATCACCGACTTTCCCACTAGGACTAACTCAGGCATAATAGAAAGAATAAGCTGTATAGTAACCAATCTATAACACGATGCTAATATGCCTGAACAATAAGCAAGAAGTATGCTCAACATTAAATAAATGCAGATTATGCAAACTCATTCGTTCTTTGACTTTACTTTGTACTTTGTTCTTTATTCTTTGCTCTTTGTTCTTTGTTCTTTAATCTCAAGGCTAACCCGGAGGTTTCGCCACATTAGCTTGCTTCACATTAAGTCCATCATCGCAGGAACTCACCCGCTAGGACCGTCCTTCGGGTTTACTCCAACCCGTGATGCATAACTCCGGAGCGCATCGCCCGAGGGGGAGCGACCGCCCTCGAGCACGGAACTCATAGCAAGTATGATCATATCCTTAACTCAAAGGATTATAAGTTCAATCTTGACTTTACACTAACTCTAGTGTTCATTACATCACTTTATGTTGCAAACTCATGCAATCACGTTCTTTACATTGTCCTTTACTTTTGCTAACTCTAGCAACTCACGTTCTTTACTTCCCACATTGCGTTAACTTTAAGCATTGTCATTTTCAGCATTCTTTACATTACATTGGTTCTTTACCTCACACTATCTCTAGTGTCAATTCACATTAGCTTTATCGAATGCCACTCGATCTATGTTATTGTGTCACTCTGTTATTTTGCTCACTTTGGGTGCTCACTTTCTCTCATGCATACATAGGGTTTTGACATTCATTTGGTTCTCTACCATCATTATGAGCAAGTTGCACTCACAATCATACTATCATCACATTCTTATCATTACTTTACCCTAATATGCATGCAACAATGTATATAACACATGCTCAAATGAATGACACATTAGGCATAGAGAGAAGTTCAATGAGTTTGAGAAGCACCACCCACCTCGTAGGCTTTCAAAGGTGCTCCGACGATTTTCTTGGGATTTTTTAGATGCTTCGTTCTTTACCTGCGACAAAACGAACCCTTATTAGGCCATTTTGCCCATATCTTTACTTTGGCTTTTCGTAACGTTAATCCGAGCGCACCAACGCGTCGGAAATACCCCCAATTAGGTTTCTAGAGGGTTAATTGCACTTAGAAACCCCCATGAGCAAAAGCCCCAATTTGGGTGCCCTAGCTCCAATACACATATCAAACCTAGGGTTTGATCTCATTCGGAAGCAAAAGTAGCTTCATTATACTCTAAATAGTCCATTAGAACCATTCTTAGCTCACTCCAAACCCTAGTTTGGATTTCACCATTAGAGGTGGGTTGAAGCTCACCTTGAGCTCAACCATGGTTTTGATCTTTAAAGAAGCAAAAAGAAAGCTTCAAATACTCCAAAGGTTCCATAAAAACCATCTTCATTCTAATCCAAACCCTAGTTTGGAATTAAACATGAGAAGGGGCAAAGCTTACCTCTAGGCTTGCTCCTTTCTTGCTCTAGAGAGGAAGAAGATGAAGCCTCTTTGCTCCTTGATCTTCTTCTTCACTTTCTTCTCCGTCTTTTCCTTCTTTTCTTCCTTTCTTCTTCTTCTCCTTTGTCTTCTAGAGAGAGAGAGGAGAGAGTGTGGGAAGGTGTGGAATGAGAGAAAAGCCCTCATATCCCCCATACATAACCATTGGGCTGCAAAAATGCAAATAAACCCCTCAACTTTTATCTCTGTGCACTGCCTGGACTGGGCAGTTTTCGCGGGCAGAGACCGGTCTCCCCGAGCAGGGACCGGTCCCCGAAGGTCCACCCTACGCAGCCAGAGCTTTCGCGCGCAATGCATCCGGTCCCTCCCGGGTGGGACCAGTCTCTGGGGGACCGGTCTCTCAGACAGAGACCGGTTCCCGAGAGCTGTCCTTCCAGGACTTAGCCGATTTTTCGGCTGTCTCATTCTGCACGCGTTCGGGGACCGGTCTCTCCCACCAGGGACCGGTCCCCGAGAGCTCAAAATCTGCAGTTTTGCAGAAGTTGATTCTTTAGCTCTCGAAAACCTCCCGTAACTCACTTTTGATGACTTTAACACCTTCGGACTTTCCGAAGTGTACCATCCTCGCACTTTGGTCAATTTGACTAAAGTTCGATATTTATTTTCCGAATTTTCGGTATATTACATGAACAACCCTAGGCTCAAACATTAACCATCATAAGCAAAGGGGCAAAAACTCACCTATAGAGTAAAATTCCCTCTCAAGCTCTAAAAGAGAGCTAGAACCCCTCCAATCCAACCAAGAGAAATGTTCTAAACCAAGAGATTTAGCTCAAAAAGACCTAAATCCAAAATGCCCAAAACAAACCCCAAGTTTCCATTCTAGGGTTTCATTTAGTTTAAAGCATCAAAATTAGAATCTAGAGGAAAGAAACTTACTACTAACCTCTTAGAAGCTTCAATCCAAGCTCAAAGTTTACAAGGTGTGGAGATCTCCCTCCTCCCAAGCTCCCAACCCAAGGTCCAAGCTTCTCCCAAGGTGAAATTTGCTCCAAAAAGGAAAAAGAGGAATTAAACCATAATAATCCAAGAAAAAGAAAAGATAAATACCAAAGAGAGGCAAGGAGAAGCTCCCCCTACCTTGTCTCCACAGATCCCAGCTCAGGGGAGGCCCTAAGGGGCGTGGGGTATGTATAGAGTTGCTACAAAAGCAAATACACCCCTCAAAAGCCGTCAAATTGCAGTCTGGCAAAGTGTACCGGTACATGAAAAAGTGTACCGGTACAAATCTTGCGAAACGTCAAACCCGAGCCTCGGGTTAGAAATTCGTCACAAGTGTACCGGTACAACCACCAAGGTGTACCGGTACAAAATCTGTACCGCTACAACCATCAAGGTGTACTGGTACACAGCCCTGCAGAAAGCAATCCGAGAGCAGCCTAAGTCCATCGCTTTGGTGACCTTAGCGCTACATAAAGCACCACAATTCTCGGGATACGAGCCATAGGTCGGAACACTGTCAACGACCCACCAGAAAATCTGCAAAAACTCAGAATACTGATCAAACACTCGAACCTCGCGATTTGTAAATGTCCACTGTGTTACATGAACATAGAAGTCCTAATAAGACTATCAAAGCGAGTATAATAAAATCACTAAAGTTCTAGCATAAAGGGATCCACCAAAAAGATACAAGAATATACAACTAAATTCAGAATCTATCATAAAGCTCTAAACAATTACATAATACATCTTTTTCAAAGGTACAAAAAGAAAAGATGACATTGGATCCAACTAAAATAACTCCGTAGGACTCTAGCTAGCCGCCAACCACTTGTCTCGATCCCTAGCCACTCCCAATGCGGATGGCTCTAAAAACAACCACAAAATAGAGGGGCTGAGAACTATCAAAAATAGTTCCCAGTGGACAATTACTGATCTCAGCGAAATGCTCCACTAGGCTGACGTAAGCACGCTATAAGTGTTAATTCATAAGCAGATATGAAAGCAGGTATTTAAACAAGTTTCTATCAAAGTCATGTTTCTACTAGAAGGATTAATAAATTATCATGCATATAAAGTTCTATTGTCATTTGATCAACTATATATCAATGTCGGTTTACATGCATAATCAATTATATGCTAATGTTCTATTATATGCACATTCAACAATATGCCAATACTAGTTTACATGCATGTCCATGATATTCATAATGCTACAATAAGTGACGATACATCTCATTACTATTCTAACCATACATTATGCCAATCAATATAAGTGTAACATACTACCACTAGAGTGTCAATGCTAACAATGACTAACATAAGGTCCACATATGCACTATCATGCGTGTCCACTATTCCAATTGATATACATCATCTAGTAGTAGTTTTCACATTACACTTTAGGTTTCATAGTTCAATCCTCGTCATGGATCTACACGTGTGTAGTCGGGCTGGTGCCGTGCCAAAAATAGTCCCGTAGCAGTCAACATTCCCACTGTAGGAATGAGCCTCCCCCACGGCATCCCATTTCGACGCCCAATCCCGCACGGTCGAGCCTGTGTCGCGTAGGCTATCTCCGGAGCGCCGGCTTGTGGGGAACGACCCTCACAAGCATGTGCAAATGAGCACAAAGGCAAGCAAGCGTGATCAATAGTATCCAGCTCTCGGTAATCATGTTTAAAATATGGAATAAGTGGCAACGACCCCAAAGGTCCCATATGTTAGAAAATTGCGTATGGTAAAACACAGCGGAAAAAGAAATCAAACAAATTTGATTTTGAAAACTCTCGAGATCCAATCTCAAAAACCACGCAATTTGGATCCCTCATGTTCTTTAAGATTAAAGGAGAAAAGTAAGATCGAATCTTTATCTTTTTCGCGGATAGATCTTGTCAAGCCCCGGGGCCCAGCGGGAGCCCGCCCGGCACGTGTCCAGACCCGCCATATGTCTAAAACATATAAGGCGTGTACGATACAGCAATAAATAAAATTAAATAATACAAAGAGATCTAGTGATATCAGAGCAAGGTACTACTAGAATCTACAACAGGAGAGTATAATAAGAGCTAAAATCCACAAAAATAAATCATGAAGTAGAACGACAGAATTCCGAGTACAAATGCTATAAGTGGTACAATGGTGGTCTCTATACATGGTAACAAAACTCTCTCTCTCACCAAATACCCAAAAAGAGAGTAGACCACCTAGGAGTAAAGGCAGGCTCCGCACTAACTAGCTACGCGACTCCCTCGCCGTGATCCCGTGCCTCCGCCGGTGCTGAAGGCTCTGAAAAAAAGTATCAAACAGAGGGCATGAGAACTATTAAATAATAGTTCCCAGTGGGCAATTACTGACTTCAGTGAAATGCACCACTAGGCCCAAAACTAANCCCTCCTTCCTCTCCTTCTCCTTCTTCCTCTTCTTCTCTATCAAGGGTGTAGAGAGGGTTGAGAGAAGCGAAATGGGGAGAAGAGAGGGTGGAGGGGTCATATAGACCCTCTAATGTAACAAAATCCCAAGAGACCCCTCAAAAATCCAATATTGGATCAGCCCGGTCTGGACAGTTTTCGCCCAGAGGGACCGGTCTCTCCCCAGCAGGGACCGGTCTCTCGCTGCGAACCCGAAAAACCAACGTTCGGGAACCGGTCTCTCCCTGCGCGGGACCGGTCTCTCTCTCTGCGAAGGCGCGCTCGGGGACCAGTCTCGCCCGCCAGGGACCGGTTGCCTCAGGGCTGCCGCAACACTGCTGATTGGGGGACCGGTCTCTCCTTCCAGGGACCGGTCCCCGAGAGTGAAAACTCTCAGGACCAAACCAAAACTCAGGTTTTCGAACTTTTTAGGTCGGAAAACATTCTACAACCCTCCACCAAGTGTGGAAAAGCTCGAAATACACCCAAACACTCGAACCTCGCAATTTGCAAAGGTCAAGTGCGTCACAGCAACATCATCCTCGTGATGTCCCCACCTAGCACCACTATCCGTTGGAGGTACGACCTCAACTCCAATATCAAACAGTACTACTGTAACATACCACATCCCTCGTAAATCGTGCCGAGTTTCGTCGAAACGAGCGGAACGCGGAGTGGGTCGAGTGGTTATAGGCCCTAAGTGCGTTGGAGCCTATATATATGGTGCAAAGGGACCCGAGAGAGTGAGATTTCAAAATCTGGCTAAGTCTCAGATTTTGTGCTCCTGGGGACCGGTCCCTGAAGGAGAGACTGGTCCCCGTACGCGTAGCCTGCTAGGAAATCTTGAGGCATCCGGTCCCTGGTGGTGAGACCGGTCCTCGGGAGACCGGTCCCTGAGGGAAAGACCGGTCCCTCGTTGCGCAGCAGCTGAAAAAGCCCGAAAATCGGCTAAGTCCTGGAACCCCTCGGGCAAATCGGCTAAGTACTGAACCCCTCGGGCAGTCCGACTGGATGTGGCCCTCTTGACCACACAAGTAACACTTGCCCTGCCTCTAAGAGCACTGTCGTGGGTAATGACGACTACCGCAGATCACGCAACTCAGAGTCTGGCGATGCTCAGATCCTCCACGCTGTGCAGATGAGCCACATCCTCGCGATTGGCTCCTGTTCCTGGCATATCTCGGCGGCCTCCCAGAGTGCGTCTGACTCGCACCCTCAGCCGCAAGCCTCTTGCCTTTCCTTTGTCCGAGCCTCCTCGATGCTCCTGCAAGTCCACCGCGCCGCTCTTCATGATGAGCGCACGGTTCACCACATCTCAGTAAGTCTGAAGATTGGAGGATTACACCAACCGAAAGATTAACGACTAAAGTCCTCCCTCGAAGATGCGAGCCTTATTCTCGTCGTCCTGCACAACAAAGGGCACATAGTGTAGTAGCCGAGAAAACTCCCTCTCGCACTCGGCCACGGTTCGATCTCCTTGGTGCACCTCGCACAGATCCTGCTCCATCTTCTCTTAACACTAACGGAAAAGTAGTGCTCCAATAAGAGTTCCTTGAACCTCTTCCAAGAAATGGCTGCTAGGTCAGTGTTGGGATTATCTTGGATTCCCAACCACCAGCTATAGGCCTCGCCGTCCAAATGGTGAGTAGCGAGCCCAAACTCTGTCTCTCTTCTCCATGAAAGTGTCGCGGAACAACTTCTCCATGTGCATAAGCCACTTTTCAACGATCCAGTGGTCGGCTTTCGCTCTATTAAAGATCCTGGGATCGCACCTCCTGAACTCGTTGAGGCGATCTATGAGCCGCTGCCGCTCCGCTTCCTCAACCATCAAGGGGAAAACCGCCGCTGCTATAGGCACCTGAGCTGGTGGTGCCGCAAATACCTCCTCCCGAGGTGCTACCGCAGGTGCCGTCCGCGAAGTGTCGAGTGCAGGGGACGACCTCCTGGGTGCAACCCCCTCTACCAGCGCGGGTGGTACAGGGACCTAAGCCTCCCTGGCAGCCGCTTGCTGTAGTAGAAGATTCTTCAGGCGCTGCATCCGTGCCTCCTGTCGGCGCGCCGCATCTGCATGCTGTCGAGCCCCCGCCCCGCCTGCTGCGTCACCAAGTCAGTGAGGGCCGCAATGTCACGCCCCGGGACCGGTAGAGGCCTTCCCGGTGGCGTGCCCAGACCCGCCATATGTCTACACATATAAGGCGTCTACAATAAAAGCGGAAGTAAAAGCAAGAAATAGAACAAATAGAATAAATAGCAACTAATGATATCAGAGCGAGTAAAGTTCTATCATCTAAACCAGAGTAAAAGAAACATAACTAGACAATAAAAGTAGCCATAAGGTGGTACAGTATCTGTCCCAAAGGTACACAAAAAGGGTAGTCTCTAGTACACTGGTACAGCTCTCAACCTCTCCAAAATAAAAATATCGAGAGGTAGACCACCTAGCTACTCGTCTCTCGCAGAAGAGCTAGCTCGAAGCCACGCCCTTCCCTCGGTCCCTAGCCTCTCCCGGCAGGGAAGGCTCTGAAAGAAAACATAAAACAGAGGGCGTGAGAACTATATTTTATAGTTCCCAGTGGGCAATTACTGACCTCAGCTCAATGCACCACTAGGCCCCAAAGGAAAAGGGTAAGTAACAACAATAATGATAAAAATAAAGAGCGAGTATAAGAACTGCTGAAAGAAAGCATAAATGAAATGCTATACTACCATGTCCCAAGTAAGCATGATGTCATGGTGATGTACATCTACGCTATCACAAGATAATATGTCCAATGCATACTAATAGGCCATAACATAATAAACAAGTAAACCTCACGATGCAATATGTCAATGCAAAAGGAGTAAGCTCTATCAAAGCAACCCAGTATGCTAAGATGCGATGAATGAAACAGGCAAGTATACTATATATCCCAATGCTAGGTCATGAGCATGTCAAGTAATCCAACTACTAAGCCTATCTAGTAGTGATTAGTCAATCTCAACACTGTGTCGATTTCCATTTCCAATTAAGGACCTACCAAAGGTACTCCAGCTTGTGCCGCCTAAGTGCCTGTGGTAGCCCAACATCCTTACTCTTGGAATGTGTTTGTCCCACTCGACCCCGTAGGCTTCTCAATACCGCACGAGCGAGCATAAGTCGCGTAGGCTATCTCCGGAGTGCCGGCTTGTGGGGAGCGACCCTCATAAGCATGTGCGAAAGAGCACAAATGGCAAGCAAGCATAGTCCAAGTCTCAAGCATCCAATCCTCATGTCTCTAACATGGTATCGTCACTAGCATCCCGAAGATCTAGTTTACGTCACAAGGCGAGGTTCCAAACACTCACAACGCCTAGTGCCCCTTGATGACACTTAGGCAATTTAATGTTCAACATAAGCCAAATCCCGCAATGGCTCTAACCAGTAGGTTCACACATGTCCCGAGCTCAATGCCGCTTAATGACATTAGCTCTCTAATTCACATACATTCTAGTTCAATACCTCTATATGGCAATTTTGTCACCTTTCATGTCACAAATAAACTTAAGTTTAAATGCATGTGCCAATTCTCCTTTACACTATAGAAGCATGAAACCAAGTCTCATATAGAATGCTAAATGCAACCATAGATCTCTCAAGCAACTCTCTACTACATAGAGGTCCAAAATTTCACCACATGCAACATAGGCATTTTAACCCTTCTAAAAATCATAATAAATGCATCTAGCATGGAAATGCATGCATAAACATTTAACAGTACTCAAATCAACACAAATGAGATTTTCTCA
Organism: Ananas comosus; assembly: GCF_001540865.1. Lineage (NCBI taxonomy): Eukaryota > Viridiplantae > Streptophyta > Magnoliopsida > Poales > Bromeliaceae > Ananas > Ananas comosus. Next base: position 4,536,995 of record NC_033642.1, read on the forward strand.
TTGTGTGGCTAGGCCAAACCCACCGATCCGTCGCGTAGGGCCTCGTTTCGCCGAACGGAGTTGTCCACGAGTCTCAAAATACCCTAAAAGTATTGAGCGAAGAGATACACGGGCATTACGATCAACTATAAGATCAAACATTAACCTAGAAGCAAAAGGGCCAAAACTCACCTCAAGAGTAGAAATCCTCTCCTAAGCTCCAAAGGAGAGCTAGAATCCTTCCAATCCAAGCCCAAGGAAGGTTCTAATTCAAGAAATTTAGCCTCAAAAGCCCTAGATCAAAAAGCCCCAAAAATCAACCCTAATATACATTCTAGGGTTCCATATGGTAAAACCTACCAAATCAAGGATCAAAGGGTAGAATCCAAGTAGTAACCTCCCAAGATGCCTCCAAACAAGCTCCAAATCTTCTAGGGTTGAAGATTGGTCCACCACCAAGCTCTACAAGCAAGCTCCAAGCCTTGCAAAGGTGGAAAGGGGGAAAAGGGTTGAGCTCCAAGCTCCCTCAACCAAGCTCCTCTTCTTCTTCTCCTCTTTCTTCTTCTTCTCTCTCTAGAAGGTGTAGGGAGTGGGTGAGAATGAGGGAATGAGAGAGGGATGAGAGAGAAATGGCTAATAAGCCCATCTAGTGTAACAAATCCAGTGAGGCCCCTCAAAAATCCAATATTGCAACAGCCTGGTCTGGGCAGTTTTCGCCTAGAGGGACCGGTCTCTCCCCAGCAGGGACCGGTCTCTCGCTGCGAACCCGAAAAACCAACGTTCGGAAACCGGTATCTCCCTGCGCGGGATCGGTTGCCTCGCCGGCTGCGCAGCACTGTTCACTGGGGGACCGGTCTCTCCTTTCAGGGATCGGTCCCCGAGAGTGAAAACTCTCAGGACTCGCCCAAAACTGGGGTTTTCGAACTTTTTAGGTCGGAAAACATTCTACGACCCTCCACCAAGTGTGGAAAAGCTCGAACCACAACCAAGAACTCGAACCTCGCAATTTGCAAAGGGCCAGTGTGTTACACGCAAGCTGGCTCCTCAACTCACGGACCTCGCCGGATCCGAAGGTAGCGGATGTCTCCGCTTCCTCAAGGTTTGCAACGTCATCCGCTCCAACAGACTTAGAGCGTGTAGTTGGCAGCGATATTACAACGTCATAAAAGCACGAGTTAACAAAACCCACGCTATCGAATCCCCGCTCAAAACGAATACCCAAATCATGCGAAAGTAAGGAAGTGTTATCCACAACTAACTCCCGATGTTACGTTGTCGGCCTCCAACGTAACCCTCCGCGAAGTTAGAAGTCATACACTCCGATCCAACTCCAACTTTTTAGAGTTATCGTAAAACCCAATTGAAATACTTTCGCTTACAAGTCAAATAGACCTCGTCTCTCATGAGCCTATTTTCTATAGTCCAATCGGCCTAAGATTCACTAGGTCCACTAAGACTCAACCCTAGGCTCTGATACCAAAATAATATGTCACTCCACGGGGCCGAGCGGGAGCCCGCCCGGCACGTGTCCAGACCCGCCATATGTCTAAAATATATAAGGCGTCTACGATACAAAAATAAATAACATTAAATAATACAAAGAGATCTAGCGATATAAGAGCAAGTTACTACTATAATCTACAACAGGAGAGTATAACAAGAGCTAAAATCCACAAAATAAATCATGAAGTAGAACGACAGAATTCTGAGTACAAATGCTATAAGTGGTACAATGGCGGTCTCTATACATGGTAACAAAACTCTCTCTCTCACCAAAAATACAAAAAGAGAGTAGACCACCTAGGAGTAAAGGCAGGCTCCGCACTAACTAGCTATGCGACTCCCTCGCCGCGATCCCGTGCCTTCGCCGGTGCTGAAGGCTCTGAAAAGAAAGTATCAAACAGAGGGCGTGAGAACTATTAAATAATAGTTCCCAGTGGGCAATTACTGATTTCAGTGAAATGCACCACTAGGCCCAAAACTAAGCAAGGGAGGTAAGAATAATATGAATAAATAAATCACAGAAATAAAAGCTCACTATAGCATGATGTCACTACTTTCATCAGTAATAATCTACCACATGATCTCTACTTAGCATGAATTTGCATAAGTAATAAACTACCACATGATCTCTACTTAGTATGAATTTGCATAAGTAATAAGCCACCACACGATCTCTACTTAGCATGAATTTGCATAAGTAATAAGCTACCATGGCATAATTGCACAAGTATAAGCCTATCACAATAATCACAAGCTAGAATGGTAATGTGTCATTATCCACTATTCTAGTCAATGTCCAAAAGGTACAATATGTCGCCAGTAACCCAATCATGTGGAAGCTACCCGTAGGCAGTCCGGCCTACGCCGTGCAAACAATGGCCCCGTCGTAGTCAACATCCCCACTCCAGAAATGAGCCTCCCCCACGGCATCCTATTTTGGCGCCCAATCACGCACGGGCGAGCATGTATCGCGCTGGCTATCTCCGAAGTGCCGACTTGTAGGGAGCGACCCTTATAAGTATGTGCGAATGAGCAGAATGACATGCAATCGAATAAGTCCGTCTCAGGTCCCAGTGGTTCTGTAATCTTAGCATGAATTTGCATAAGTAATAAGCTACCACATGATCTCTACTTAGCATGATTTTGCATAAGTAATAAGCTACCATTGCATAATTGCACAAGTATAAGCCCATCACAATAATCACAAGCTAGAATGGTAATGTGTCATTATCCACTATTCTAGTCAATGTCCAAAAGGTACAATATGTCACCAGTAACCCAATCCTGTGGAAGCTACCTGTAGGTAGTCCGGCCTGCACCGTGCCAACAATGGCCCCGTGGTAGTCAACATCCCCACTCTAGGAATGAGCCTCCCCCACGGCATCCCATTTTGGCACCCAATCCCGCACGGGCGAGCATGTGTAGCGATGGCTATCTCCGGAGTGCCGACTTGTAGGGAGTGACCCTCACAAGTATGTGCGAATGAGCACAATGGCATGCAAGCGAATAAGTCCGTCTCAGGTCCCAGTGATTTATCACTGTTTCATCGGATCTAAAACCCGGAATACAGCACACATCCCAAAGGCCTGCCTCTATGTCATCGCGTCTAAAACACGGAATATAGTAATTGTCTCAATGGCGTATCTCTATGTCATCATGTCTAAAACATGGAATATAGTAACTGTCTCAATGGCCTATCTCTATGTCATCATGTCTAAAATATAGAATTTAGTAGATTTCCAATGGCCTATCATCATGTCTCTAAGTTGTAGTTCAATAATTTTCTAGTTCAAGTGCCCCTTTATGACACTTTTGCTTACTATGTCCCAATATGAATAATAAGTCTAAAAGCTTGTCATTTTAATCATTTTTCACACAAGAAACATGATCTTACATCATTCATTAGAACATTAAACTCATGCATACTAACAATGCATATGCTTCTCTCTACAATATAGAGTCAGTTTTTCATGATGCATAACATAGGCGTCTTAAGCGTTCTAAAGTTCACATAAGTTTCATTTAACATGAATATGCATGTATTTATAGAATACGAAAACATTCAACCACATAGGAGGCATTTCCTCCCATTTCAATGAAGTCAAACCCACCAAGTCCTCTTGAAGCCCATCGTTTCGCCGAAGGGAGGTGCCCACTATCCTCCTAGCTCCCTATAGGTAAAACTAGGGGAGTTACACGAACGAAACGAACTACAACAAGCTAAAACAATAACAAACTCAAGATAAGGGCGTAACTCACCTATAGTGAAGCAAACCCTTCCGAAGCTCCAAATGGGAGCTAGAACCCTTCCAATCCAACCTAGAGGATGATTCTAAACCAATCAATTGAGCTCCAAAAGCCCTAGATCAAAAATCCCCAAATCAAGCCCTAAATCTTCATTTCTAGGGTTTCATCACAAAGAGACCAATAAAACATGAGTCAAAAGGGGAGAACAAGTTTCTAACCTCTTGAAAAGCTTCAACCCAAGCTGAAAGTCCTCTAGGTTCAAGGATTTTTCCTCAAACAAGCCTAAAGTCCAAGCTCCAAGCTTCAACAATGGTGGAAATTGCTCCAAAATGCAAAAAGAGAAGTAAATCCACCAAAATCCAAACTAAAAGGAGATCAAAACCAAAGAAATGGTAAAGAGGGCTCCCTTACCTCCTTCTCCTCCTTCCTCAGCTCAGGGAAAGCCCCAAGGGGCGTGGGTGATATATGGAATATCTACAATTGTAAAAACACCCCTGCAGTTCGACCATTCAAAATCTGTCACTGCGTACCAGTATACGGGCCTCGGGTTTGACAGATGCCAAACCCGAGCCTCGGGTTGGCTGGGAAGCTGCCTGTGTACCGGTACACGAGCCCGTACCGGTACAACCATCAACCCTGTACCGGTACAGCCATCAACCCTGTATCGGTACGTAGTCTGCTGAAGGCTATCCGAGAGCACACTAATAATCCAACTTTTTGGGTTTTGGTGCCAAGTTTTAAACCTCAATTCTCGGGACTCGAACCATAGGTCGGAACACTGTCTACGACCCTCCACAAAGTGTGGAACAGCTCGGAACACAAATCAAACACTTGAGCCTCGCAATTTGCAAAGGTCCAGTGTGTTACAGATCTTCACCTCAATTTGATAATCGTGGAATTCGGTTCTCTTGAAGCCGCACACGCGTCCGGCCACTATAGGTATCCACACGAGGTTCTTGATTTGATCGATGTCCTCACCGGGGTGCTAGCTCCCTTGCAAAGGACGTCTTTCTTGTTAGAATATGGAAGAGAGAATAAGAGAGATGACGGCTGGGGTTTTCTAAAAACTCTCGTATATTATATATAGGAATATAATCCTATTCCTAATAATATAATGACAATTAAGGATAAGTATAAATCTAGATTTAAATTTATCTTTTCCTTAATTGGTTAGATCGATCAAATTCTAATTTGATTCGACTTGAATTTTATATTAATTTGATCTTATCAAATTAATAATGCAACATTTGCACACAAGTCCTCTTATAATTTACTAACTATTAGTAAGTCCTCTTTTGTAACATTTACACTTTAATACCACTAATTTGTAACAATTACAAATTAGTCCAATTATCAACATATTGACAATTAGGTCCTCCTGCGATTCAATAATCGCGATCTAGCATCCGATCAATCACAACCTCTTATGTGTGTGACCCTATAAGTTCTATTCTATCTGGTAGTGAGATATATTTTGATCACTATCAACAATATCACGGAAACTCCTTTCAGTAAATCAGAACAATTCCAACTCTGCCCAATGAGAATTATCGATCATATAGATAATTCTCATGAGTCTCACAATCCACCAGTGACGCCTAGCAGCATGTAGTGGCATTCCAGTATAATGGAATACTGAACCTCTTGGTGCAATTACCGTGTGATACAATCCTTCTATCATGAGTCCCGACAAGACGGAGGTTATGGAATAACTCGTCAAAGCCCATCGCCTGTCATATATTAAATTTATTCGACTCGAGTTTCTAATATCGGAAACCTTTTTTCGCTATTAACTCTGCCCTGGCCAAGGTCTTCTGAACTCGGTCTCATAAATCACATCGGACTAACACCCCTATCTACCAAGTGAGATAGATTTTATCTAAGTGTCACCCTATTCCTACAATAAACCTACTGTAGCCAACATGCATCGCAAGGACCCGAATGGCTAGGGACCAAGTGTATGTACAATCAAACTACAGTAATCTCATTGTGAATAGCCGAGGCACCGCAGGTCAAAGTACCAGTCACACTACTGCAACATTGAGTAAGTCACTGACGAGTGAGAAGACATCCAAGTGACTTCTCGTGATGGTCACGCTCGGTACCCTTGTTCTCTAACAACCACCTGCATATTCGCTTCAGTGTCCCTACACTATCGACTCGAGACCCGTCTACCCAAAAGAAAAGCGACCTATGCACCAATCTCACCGGATCAATCACCGCCCCCGTGATGATCCATTGATTGGGAGTATTTAGGAATTAACCACCAATAACACATGTCTCAAATTCTCAACTCTTGAGAATATATGTCATCATCTTATTAATTCCTTGGACGATTCACGGACACATACACAACATGAATAGAAATAAAAATTCAAATTTATTTATAATATTTTAAAGTCAAATACAAATTTATGTCCTAGAAAGAATACATGTGTCAACCTGGTTGACTTCTAGGGCATACATCTAACAATCTCCCACTTGTACTAAAGCCAATCAGCCATATACTGTAATATACTGAACTTCTAAAATATTGAAGTTACGGTGTACATTTGGTTGAAAAGCCATTTGAATGGTCCCGGTGAAGTTCGGTGAAGTTCTGGAGCAATCGGGCGTTTCGATGCGCGTAGGTGCGAAAACGGAACCCGAAAGGTTATGTTGGACCATGAGCTAAATCCAGCATTAACGTGGATGAAACGATGATGAAAATACGCTCGAAAACATGTTTGGAGAGTCTCGGTTCGATTTGAAACGAATCGGATGTCAAACGAGCGAAAACGAGCGAAAACGGTGAAAAAAAGTTGAAAATTTGGCTAAGTCCTAAATGCTGGAATTCTGGACCCTACGGGGACCGGTCCCTCAAGTCCAAGGACCGGTCCCTGAGCCCGAAAAATGCCCAGAATGAGCAGTGGCAGTTTGGTAATTAGGGGAAAGTTGGCATATATGAAGGGCTTTGCCCCTACTCCTTCTTCCTCCTCATTCCAACACACACACACACATATACTGGTAGAGAGAGATGCTCTCTCCTCTCTCTCTAGGAGCTCTCCCTCTCTCTCTAAGAGTGGATTTAGGAGAAGAAGGTCGAGATTGGAGCTTGGAGAAGGACCAACATCATCTTCTTCATCTTCTTGCTAGCTAGTTGAGGTAAGCTCTTTGAGTCTCTCATGGTAAATGGCTAGAGCATGGCTTAGACCTCTTTGAACTTAGCTAGATGATGTTTATTGGTGCTCTAAGAGTAGTTGATCTCATTTATTGTGAGATTAGTAGCTTGTATGAAGCTAATTGCAACAATGGTGATTTAGGGCTCCAAAAAGAGGGCTTTTGCTTGTGAGGGGTTTTGATCTCAATTGACCCTATACAAACCTAATTGGGGGTATGACGAACGCGTTGGTGCACTCGGTTCGACAATCTGACCAGTGTACGAGAAGTTATTGACGAAACAGTCTGTTTTGGTACAGAGAGTCGCAGCACGCGGGATAAGCCTCCAAAAATCATGAAAATGGATCGAGAGCATTGTGGCGTCGGGGAATAAACTCCCGAACAGACGGATCACGGATTGGTGGCCGTTCGGGTGGTCGCACAAAAGTTCGGGCCAAACCGGGTCACCGGTGCCGCGGGAGACCGATTGCAAGTGACTACAAGCAATTGGAACGCGGTAAAAGGTGTGTTGTGCTTACCGAAGCGACTAGGTCGCCTTCATGCCAAAGTATAATGTATTTCACTTTTGATGCATGGTGGTGATAAGAATGCTATATAAGAATGCATGATAAGAATGCTATGTAAGAATGCATGATAAGAATGCTATGTAAGAATGCATGATAAGACTGCTAAGAAATGAATGCATGTGATAGATGTTAAGTAATGCATGTAATATGTGCCAAGTAACGAATCATATGAGATGTATGCTAAAGAATGCATGTTGACATATTATAGAAATGCTAGATGAAGCATGTGTTAAATGTTAAAGGCATGTATGAGATGTATGTTAAATAAACATATGAGCTAGATGATGTATAAATGCATGATTTCATAATGTAAGAATATGTTAGAATGATATGAGGGTTGAACTTGAGTCAATGAACACTAAGTAAAGTAAAGAACTCGACAAGTGTCATATGTAAAGAATCCTAAGTATAAATAACTAGGATGACGAGTGGCATTGAACCTAGTGTCATTGAACATAGGTTATTCACGAGTGGCATGTCAAGTATGGTTCCTAGGTGTGGACAACTAGGATAACAAGAACATGAGTGGCATTAAACCTAGAGTCAAGTAAACCTAGGTTGTGAATGTAGTGACATGAAACCTAGAGTCAAGTGAACCTAGGTGATTAAGAATATTGAACCTAGTGTTAATGAACCTAGGCTAAGAAGGTAATGACATTGAACCTAATGTATTAACTTAGGTTGAGTAAAGGCTTGGACCTAGATAGGTCGATAACATAGGGTGAGACCAACCCTCGAGTAATGTGAAGTGGATTCCGGAATCCCTGCTGCTAGTGCAGCGGCTGCTAGTGCAGCATACAAGCTCGATAGTTCTTGGCCGCGGGTGCATGTGGCATGTTCCTCTCCCACCGGAAGAACTTCGAGGCTTGTTAATGAGCAAGAACAATGAGCGCTAGGGTGCATGTGGCATGTTCCTCTCCCTATCGGGGATCTCGGCTGCGGGTGTATGCGGCATGTTCCTCTCCCATCGGGGGATCCCTGACCACGGGTATACGCAGCTCTGGGCGACCCGTTGGGCGATGTGGTTTGTGGATTGATGGCTGAGGTGCATGTGATAGTCCCTTCATCTCGAGCCTGACAGAGCGCGGATTATCCGCATATGATTGACTCAAGACCGAGTCGGGCGGCAAAGTTGGCTAAGGTAAAGAAACTTTAGGAAAGAATGGCAATGTGTATAATATGGCTAAGGTGTGAGTACCCTTAGAATAAAGAATAAATAAAAAAAAAGGGCTAACGCTAAAGAATGGCAAGTAATAAAGAATAAAGAAAGACAAATGCTAAAGAATAGCTAGTAAAATAAAGAATGACTAAAAGTAAAGAATGGATAAGAATAAAGTGTAAAAGCAATTAATCTACTATATGAGTTGCATAATTTACATATTGCATGTTGTGAGGCAAAAGCATGGTAATGTTAGTTGCATGATTTACGATTTCATATCTATCTATTGGACTAACATGTTGTCTGCCTCCTTTGGACCTGACGGTCGAGCTCTTCCCTTGGGTGGCCGTACCCACTGGGAACCATGGAGTTGGTTCTCACCCCACGTTGTTTTGGGGTGTTACAGGTTCACACGTGAGCGGCGTGGCGGCGCGAGGCAAAGGCGTAGCTCCGTAGTTAGCGCCCTAGCACTGAGACCAGATAGCAGCACCCTGAGTCGACTTCTTAGGGGTATAAATTGCAAAGAACCAAGAGTATGATGATTGTAAGAACAATGTTGTAATGACTATATTAAAACTAAATTATATTTGGAAGTAAGAATCAAGGAATCAAATATGATGTAATCTAAGAATGCAAAATGTAATATGTGAGATGAATGCTTGTAATAGCAAGTAGATTTATGTTTTTGATACTTCCTTATGCAATCCTTGGTTGAAATGTGTTCCTGGTTGGAACTTCGTATATTGTATTGATTGCGACGCCTTGAATGTACAGGGGAGACTCTGTCCGCGGTACAGGGAAAATCCTGTCCGTTCGGCGGTCTGTTGGCGTGTCCGAAACGGACCAAATAGTCGGGCTCGGGGCGTGACAGATAAGATGGTATCAGAGCATAAAAAGAACATAGAAAGAACATAAAAAGAACATAAAAGAGTATAAAGAAAATAGTTTAGCTTGACCTAAGGATAGTAAACCATAGGATATTAAGGCTTGTGTGAGACGAGGACTTGTGACTTGTGGTGAAAGGATAATGGATTGGGTTACGTCGTAAACCTCTAAAAGGGAGATTAGAGGTAGATTCAAGGTGTGGTTTATTCTCAACCAAGTGTGTTCATGTTGGGCGTACGACAACATGAAACCGAGTGATGAGGATAGATGCCCTTGTATGACTTTCGCCCGATTTGAGTCAATATTAAATGTTTCATACTCGACCTCGAAGGTTGAGAATTAATCGAGTTGTCATGTTTTAGGGAACGATGGCACCGCGTAGACGATCATCGGCTAGATCGACGCAGGATGGGGCAAGTGATGTCCCTGAGCAACCCAGAGCAAGTGGAGACTCGGAGCTCCGCGCACAGTTGGGAATGTTGGTGGGCATAGTGCAGCGTCAGCAGGAGGCTGCCATGCGCCAGGAAGAACGGATCAAGAGACTTCAGAAGACCGTGGAGCAGCTAGTTGCTGCGCCAGTTGCAGCTCGTCGAGGACTGGCAGGGCTTGCCGCAGAGATGGTTCCGTCGGGGTCGGGCGATCCAACTCCCGAAAGTGCATTGGCGGAGGCGGAGAAAGAGCGGGCTATGGCAGCCCTCATGACCTTCGTAAAGTTTGATCCGCCTACCTTCGATGGAGAGAATGTTGATCCCTGGATTGTGGATATGTGGATTGACTCTATGGAGACGCTCTTTGAGGAGCTGTACATATTGGAGCGGGACAAGGTGCCCCTAGCTATGCATTGCTTGAAGCGATTGGCGGCCCTCATGACCTTCGTAAAGTTTGATCCGCCTACCTTCGATGGAGAGAATGTTGATCCCTGGATTGTGGATATGTGGATTGACTCTATGGAGACGCTCTTTGAGGAGCTGTACATATTGGAGCGGGACAAGGTGCCCCTAGCTATGCATTGCTTGAAGCGATTGGCGAAGGTGTGGTGGAAAGGCATTCGGCGGAATCGATCGCCTAGTCTTCCTCCCATGACTTGGGAAGAGTTTCGGGGATTGTTATTTTCTACGTAGTTCCCCGATAGTGAAAAGAGAAAGCTTCAGGACAAGTTCAGGAAGCTGCGGCAAGGAGACCGCTCGTTGCGTCCCGGATGTGGTACGGGATGACAAGGATATGGCCGATTGGTTCTTACGTGGACTTCGACCAGATATTTACGAGAAGGTGCAAATCCTCAAGCTCACAACCTTCGCGGAGGTGTTAGACCGAGCCTTGTGGGCGAGCATGGCGAGGCTTTCGTGCATGAGGAGCGCGAGTCTCATAAGCATGAGCGGGGAGGGGTGAGGCCACTGTCGAACAGTTCGGGTAGGCAGTCAAGTTCTAGGCGCCACTCGAAGCCGTCCTCTACTCGATCCTCCCTAGGTTGTGTGATTTGTGGTGGTACCCACCAGGCGCGGCGGTGTGCGTTGCGTGATGGAAGATGTATCCGTTGTGGGCAGCCAGGCCATATGCGGGACCAGTGTCCGCAAGGTGATAGCCGAGCCTTGGCATTGGCGACGGCTTTTTCCTCTCCGGGACAGCCGGCGGGTGTGCCACCTGCGGCACGATCGGGAGAGCGAGCGATGACGGTGATGCAACTGAGGGGTCCGCGGCGGGCGCCAAGTGGCTATGGACACGCGACCCAGGTTGAGGGACCTACTGCTGACGGCGTCATGGCAGGTATGGTTTAGTTAATGCAGTTATGTGTTTCTGCATGATGTAAAGTGGTGCATTGCATGCATTGAGCATATAGTCACTTACTACTATATGTAGTAGTATAGTAGGGACCAAGTGGACGGGTAAATGTAGATACCCGGGCATGCTCGTGTTGTGAGAGCGTAGTACCTACTAGTGCAGGTAGCGAGCTATGTAGCACTAGCGAGTTGCTAGTGATGGTCTGATGATGAGACTCGTAGTAGAGATGGAAATGATGGACCGACTCGCAAAGCAATGTGTGTAGCAGATTGTGTGAGTTGAGTTACGATGCTGGTGGATACTCGAGCAGTTCGAGTATTCCAGATGTTGTTTCGGTAGATCGAACAGTGAAAGTGAATCACTGTTGAGTGAGTGGTTAGTTAGTACCCAAGTTTGGCCTGTGGGCCTAGTTGTACCTCAATGTGAGGTAGGAGAATGTGCTTGGTAGACGATGTGCGGCGGCAAGATTGTCCAAAGCCGAGACTTAGTGTAGAATGCCATCGTAGAGTACGACGCCCGAGTACAGGTACTCGCGGAGTGCGAATATGGATCAGCCGAGTGAGTTTGTTGGCAGTAGCACTTGGGCATTGCGAAGTGTGAAGCGTGCCTTGTGTAACATATGGCATCCTGGAGCTGCGATGTAAACTTTGATCTATTGGATCAAAGTGAGAATTGAGCTGGTTGGACGTCATCCCCGAGTGACTTTGGACGCGTGAGAATGAATTCCGATGATAAGTAAGTGTTTCGGCGCAAAGTGGGCGCGAAACNGGTATACCATTTGGGTTCATGTATCATCTATTTCGATGTACAGAGACATGTAAATGAATGTATTATAAAGCATGTAACTAGCTAAATGTTTCAGTTATACAGTTCAGTTTGAAAGTTTTAAGTTACAGTGAATTTCATTGTACAGTTAGTTTACTATCACTTGTGTTTGTTGCTTGCCTTCGTGCAAGCCATGTATATTGAAATGTGATCCTGGGAATTATTTATTTCTTTATACATGTACTCGTTGTTGTTGAGCCTTGGGCGAACAGGGGAGGTGCTGTTCGTTCGGCGTCTGTGCGCGGGCCCAGATCGACCAAATTGGCGACCGCGGGACGTGACACCTTGGATCACTCGTGGGGCTGGTGGCTCACACTAGGTGCATAGGAGCCGATAGTGGTACGTATTGCTCGATAGAGCATGTAGTGCGATTGACAGTATGCTGAGAGTACGAATTGTGACCCAACCCGAGAATTTAATGCTCTTTGGGGTCTTGGTTGCTCCTGGTTGGAGTGTGTGCGAATTTCCAAGTGAGAATTTCGCCCCAATTATGATTGGGTCTACGCTTGCGAGCGAGAGGCGCTGCGCATACGTTAAGACAGGTTTAGGCGGTAGGCCTATGTAGTATTGGTGGCCCTTGGTCTACCAAGGAAAATCGAGGAAAGTGATTTGGCGAGTAGCCTTATCGGGGAGTTTGACTTGAGTTCACGAACGACGTGTTCATGTGAGTCGTTGTGAAAGTGGTATGATGTTGACCGTGGCATATGGTATTAGGTAATGAGGTGCTCCTGGTGAGGCCTTGAGCTAATGGCCAGCCACGTAGAGTTCGAGAATTGGAATTGGGATGCGCCGAGGTGGGCCATCTCACGTCAAAGTTAAAGGTTAGTGCGGAATTAGAGCACTTACGATGAAGCGATGCACCGATGATATTGCTTTTAGGCAATGTCGGTGATTGATTTGGAACGCATTCCCTGAAGGGAAAGTAAATGCAAAGAAGGTTTCTTGCATGCCAAGTGACAAGTGGGGTTGGAGCGCATAGAGTCGTCGAGTTTCGACTTGCGTTACCACCTAGAGTGACGGAGACCGTAATGCACTTTGTGAGATGTGCCTTGCAAAGTTGGATGCGTTTGGTGTTATGAACTTCGTAGTAGTCCTCTTGGATAGTTCCAAAAAGTGTAAAGCCATTCCGAAGTGAAAAAGTGCTTTGGTGCCCTCAATTGCTCGAGGAGCTAAATTGAGGTGTGTTTTGAATTTCGCGGACGAAATTCTTTTAAAGGAGGGGAGAATGTAACATACCGAACATCTAAAACTTTGAAGTTACGGTGTACATTTGGTTGAAAAGCCATTTGCATGGTTCCGGTGAAGTTCGGTGAAGTTCTAGAGAAATCGGGCGTTTCGGTGCGCGTAGGTGCGAAAACGGAACCCGAAAGGTTATGTTGGACCATGAGCTAAATTCGGCATTAGCGTGGATGAAAAGATGATGAAAATACGCTCGAAAACATGTTTGGAGAGTCTCGGTTTGATTTGAAATGAATCGGATGTCAAACGAGCGAAAACGAGCGAAAACGGAGCGAAAACGGTGAAAAAAAGCTGAAAATTTGGCTAAGTCCTAAATGCTAGAATTCTGGACCCTACGGGAATCGGTCCCTTAAGTCCAAGGACCCGTCCCTGAGCCCGAAAAATGCCCAGAATAAGTAGTGGCAGGTTGGTAATTAGGGGGAAGTTGGCATATATGAAGGGCTTTGCCCCAACTCCTTCTTCCTCCTCATTCCAACACACACACACACACACATATTGGTAGAGAGAGATGCTCTCTCCTCTCTCTCTAGGAGCTCTCCCTCTTTCTCTCTAAGAGTGGATTTAGGAGGAGAAGGTGGAGATTGGAGCTTGGAGAAGGACCAACATCATCTTCTTCATCTTCTTACTAGCTAGTTGAGGTAAGCTCTTTGAGTCTCTCATGGTGAATGGCTAGAGCATGGCTTAGACCTCTTTGAACTTAGCTAGATGATGTTTATTGGTGCTCTAAGAGTAGTTGATCTCATTTATTGTGAGATTAGTAGCTTGTATGAAGCTAATTGCAACAATGGTGATTTTGGGCTCCAAAAAGAGGGCTTTTGCATGTAAGGGCTTTTGATCTCAATTGACCCTATACAAACCTAATTAGGGGTATGACGAACGCGTTGGTGCGCTCGGTTCGACAATCCGATGAGTGTACGCGAAGTTATTGACGAAACAGTTTGTTTTGGTATAGATAGCCGCAGCACGCGGGATAAGCCTCCAAAAATCATGAAAATGGATTGGGAGCATCGTGGTGTCGGGGAATAAACTCCCGAACAGACGGATCACGGATTGGTGGTCGTTCGGGTGGTCGCACAAGAGTTCGGGCCAAACCGGTTCACGGGTGCCGCGGGAAGCCGATTACAAGTGACTACAAGCAATCGGAACGCGTTAAAAGGTTGGTTGTGCTTACCGAAGCGACTAGGTCGCCTTCATGCCAAAGTATAATGTATTTCACTATTGATGCATGGTGGTAATAAGAATGCTATGTAAGAATGCATGATAAGAATGCTATGTAAGAATGCATGATAAGAATGCTAAGAAATGAATGCATGATAAGAATGCTAAGAAATGAATGCATGTGATAGATGTTAAGTAATACATGTAATATGTGCCAAGTAACGAATCATATGAGATGTATGCTAAAGAATGTATGTTGACATATTATAGAAATGCTAGATGAAGCAAGAGTTAAATGTTAAAGGCATGTATGAGATGTATGTTAAATAAACATATGAGCTAGATGATGTATAAATGCATGATTTCATAATGTAAGAATATGTTAGAATGATATGAGGGTTGAACTTGAGTTAATGAATACTAAGTAAAGTAAAGAACTCGACATGTGTCATATGTAAAGAATCCTAAGTATAAATAACTAGGATGACGAGTGGCATTGAACCTAGTGTCATTGAACATAGGTTATTCACGAGTGGCATGTCAAGTATGGTTCCTAGGTGTGGACAACTAGGATAACAAGAACATGAGTGGCATTAAACCTAGAGTCAAGTAAACCTAGGTTGTGAATGTAGTGACATGAAACCTAGAGTCAAGTGAACCTAGGTGATTAAGAATATTGAACCTAGTGTTAATGAACCTAGGCTAAGAAGGTAATGACATTGAACCTAATGTATTAACTTAGGTTGAGTAAAGGCTTGGACCTAGATAGGTCGATAACATAGGGTTGAGACCGACCCTTGAGTTATGTAAAGTGAATTCCGGAATCCCTGCTGCGAGTGCAGCGGCTGCTAGTGCAACATACAAGCTCGATAGTTCTTGGCCGCGGGTGCATGTGGCATGTTCCTCTCCCACCGGAAGAACTTCGAGGCTTGTTATTGAGCAAGAATCATGAGTGCTAGGGTGCATGTGGCATGTTCCTCTCCCTATCGGGGATCTTGACTGCGGGTGTATGCGGCATGTTCCTCTCCCACCGGGGGATCCCTGACCACGGGTATACGCAGCTCTGGGCGACCCGTTGGGCGATGTGGTTTGTGGATTGATGGCTGAGGTGCATGTGATAGTTCCTTCATCTCGAGCCTGATAGAGCGCGGATTATCCGCATATGATTGACTCAAGACCGAGTCGGGCGGCAAAGTTGTCTAAGGTAAAGTAACCTTAGGAAAGAATGGCAATATGTATAATATGGCTAAGGTGTGAGTACCCTTAGAATAAAGAATAAATAAAAAAAAAGGGCTAACGCTAAAGAATGGCAAGTAATAAAGAATAAAGAAAGGCAAATGCTAAAGAATAGCTAGTAAAGTAAAGAATGACTAAAAATAAAGAATGGATAAGAATAAAATGTAGAAGCAATTAATCTACTATATGAGTTGCATAATTTACATATTGCATGTTGTGAGGTAAAAGTATGGTAATGTTAGTTGCATGATTTACGATTTCATATCTATTTATTGGACTAACATGTTGTTTGCTCTCCTTTGGAGCTTACTTGTCAGGTAAGCTTTGATGGTCTTTGGTGGTCGTTCTTTGTAGTTTGGATTTTAAGCTTCAAGAATGGAGTTGGTTCTCACCCCACGTTGTTTTGGGGTGTTACAGGTTCACACGTGAGCGGCGTGGCGGCGCGAGGCAAGGGCGTAGCTCCGTAGTTAGCGCCCTACCACTGAGACCAGATAGCAGCACCCTGAGTCGACTTCTTAGGGGTATAAAATGCAAAGAACCAAGAGTATGATGATTGTAAGAACAATGTTGTAATGACTATGTTAAAACTAAATTGTATTTGGAAGTAAAAATCAAGGAATCAAATGTGATGTAATCTAAGAATGCAAAAATATAATATGTGAGATGAATGCTTGTAATAGCAAGTAGATTTATGTTTTTGATACTTCCTTATGCAATCCTTGGTTGAAATCTGTTCCTGGTTGGAACTTCGTATATTGTATTGATTGCGACGCCTTGAATGTACAGGGGAGACTCTGTCCGCGGTACAGGGGAAACCCTGTCCGTTCGCCGGTCTATTGGCGTGCCCGAAACCGACCAAATAGGCGGGCTCGGGGCGTGACATATACCTAAGGCCCATCTTCTCAAGGTGGACTTCAGTCTTCTGCTGGCTAAGTGGTTTAGTCAATGGGTCTGCCATGTTATCCGTGGAGTCTACTCTCTACATCTTGATATATTTCTGTCGAGGTAGTCGCGTATAATATGTAACCGCCGCTCTATATGCATGAACTTCTGATGAGACCTTGGCTCCTTAGCTAGGGCTATTGCATAGTTGTCACAATAGAGTGGTATAGCATCTGATGACATCACACTTAATTCCGCGACAAACTTCTTGAATCAGAAGGCCTACATTAAATGCGGCAATATACTCAGCTTTCATGGTAGGGTGGTTGTTTGGAACTATTCTAATACACCAAGCCACTATAGCATAAGAACACACATCCTGACGTAGACTTTCTATCGTGAACATCAGACATGAAGTCTGAATCAGTATATCCTTATATTTTCAACTCTCCTCCTCCAAAGACCAAGAACATATCCTTAGTCCTTCTTAAGTACTTGAGTATGTTCTTGACAGCAGTCCAGTGCTCCTCTCCTGGATTAGATTGATATCTACTTGTGACACTCACAGCAAGAGCGATATCAAGTCGTGTACATAGCATGGCGTACATAAGACTCCCTATTGCTGAGGCATAAGGGATCTTACTCATACGTTGAATCTCTTCAAATGTATTGGGGTATATTTTCTTAGAAAGATAAATTCCATGTCTAAGAAGTAAGTCCCCTTTTGGAGTTTTCCATGCCAAACTTTTTCAGCACCTTTTCTATGTACATTTTCTGTGAGAGGCCTAGCATCCTTTTAGATCTATCTCTATTGACCTTTATCCCCAAAATATAGGATGCTTCTCCTAGATCTTTCATGGAGAATTCTTTAGACAATCATATTTTAATTGAAGTCAGCATTGGAATGTCATTCCCAATTAGGAGAATGTCATCCACGTACAATACGATGAATATGACAGCTCTCCCACTGACCTTCTTATAAACACATGGTTCCTCCTCATTCTTAACGAAATCAAACGATTTAATCACGTTGTTAAAACGAGTATTCCAAGTCCTAGATGCTTGCTTAAGTCCATAAATGGATCGTTGCAACTTGCATACTTTGTGACTTTCGTCACCGGAAGTAAAACCCAGAGACTGCTCCATATAGATATCTTCTTCAAGATATCCATTTAGGAAGGCAGTTTTCACATCCATTTGCCAGATCTCATAATCATAGTATGCTGCAAGGGCAAGCAGTGTTCGAATTGATTTAAGCATGGCCACAGGTGAAAAGGTCTCTTGATAGTCAATGCCTTCGCGTTGACTATAAGCTTTCGCAACCAGCCTTGATTTATAGGTCTCCATATTTTCATCCGAACATATCTTTCTTTTGTAGATCTATTTACACCCGATAGGTACTATGCCTTCTGGTGGGTCTACCAAAATCCAAACCTGGTTGGAGTGCATTGAGTCAATTTCTGACTTCATGGCATCCAGCCATTTCTCGGAATCGATGTCAGACATCGCCTCTTTGTAGGTTTTGGGATCATCACCATGTTCCCTATCTCCCATGAGGAACATTTCCTCTACATCCTCTGTAACGATACCTAAATATCGTTTAGTAGGATGGGAGATTCTACTCGACCTACGAGGTAGAGGAGGTACTACATGTACTGGATCAACTTGAATAGGTTCTGTAGGTTTGAGGACTCGTTGCTCTTCAGAGACTCTCTCTTCAAGCTTAATTTTTCTCCCACTAGCTTCTTCTTGAATAAACTGTTTTTTCAAGAAAATAGCATGTTTGCTTACAACAACATTGTGATTCTCTGGGATATAAAAATAGTAATCTAAAGATTCTTTAGGATATCCAATAAAACGAGCCCTCTCAGACCTAGCCTCTAACTTGTCCACTTGTAGTCGCTTAACATAGGCCGGACATCCCCAAATCTTGATATGACCAAGGCTTGGTTTCTTACCATGCCACATCTCAAACGGCGTGGTAGGAACGGATTTAGAGGAAACTCTATTTAACAAGTAAGCTGCGATAAGCAAAGCATGTCCCCAAAGCAATAAAGGAAGATCAGTGAAGCTCATCATAGATCGAACCATATCCAATAAGGTTCAGTTTCTCCGTTCTGACACCCCGTTGAGTTGAGGTGTTCTTGGAGGGGTCCATTGTGAGACTATGCCGTTTTCTTTGAGATAATTTAGAAACTCTCCACTAAAATATTCTCCTCTTCGATCTGATCGAAGAACCTTGATGGATTTTTCAGTTTGCTTTTCTACTTCATATCTGAATTCTTTGAACTTTTCAAAAGTCTCAGATTTGTGTTTCATAAGATACACATACCCATACCGTGAATAATCATCGGTAAAGGTTATGAAGTAGAGATAACCACCCCTAACATGCACATCAAATGGCCCACACACGTCAGTATGTACCAGAAAAAGTATCTCAGTGGCCCTTACACCTTGTCCTACAATGGGTAATTTAGTCAATTTTTCTTGAAGATAAGATTCACAAACTAGATAAGACTCTGAAGTTAATAAGCCGAAAAGCCCATCTTTATCCAATTTATTTATCCTTTCTTCTCCAATATGACCAAGCCTGAGGTGGCACATATACTTTAAGTTCATCTCATTTCTAGGTCTTTTAGACCCAACAGCATTCACTACTTGCTCAGAAATATTTACAGATACATCCATATGTAAATGATAGAGACTGTCAATCATAAAACCACGGGCAATAATTTTATTTCTAAAATAAATTATGCAGTAGTTTTTGTCAAAAATAAACCATCCTGTGCAGAAATCAAATTTCTGTTAGCAGGAGGTACATAATAGCAGTCTTTAAGTAATAAAACATATCCTGACGGTAGTCGCAATGGATAGGTGCCAGCAGCCACAGCAGCAACTCTTGCTCTGTTGCCTACCCGTAGGGTCACTTCACCTTCCCTAAGCCCTCTACTTTCCCTTACTGGAAGTAGAGGAAACCGTAAGGTTAGTTTCTATTACGAGCAAGTCTGATATACCTTCCGAAGGTGTGTCTTCCTCTTATTCTTCAAGCTCTCCAAGTAGACAGGATAGTTCCTCTTCCAATGACTGTCAACATTGCAGTGGAAACATTTTCCTCTGTTAGCGGCTTTTGTCTTAGGAGCTTTTCTCTTGGACTTGTTCTCCGTCTTTTATTTCTTTGCGGGTTTTTTTTTCCAATTAGATGTTCTTTTGGAAGAGGAAGCCCACTCCACAGCGAGAACCGTGCCCTTTGAACTTTTCAAAGTCCTCTCTATTATTATCAACATGTTCAATAACTCCGCATTAGTGCAGTCAATTTTATTCATATGGTAGTTTACAATAAACTGTCCATACGATACAGGAAGGGATTGCAGGATCAGATCAACTTGCAATTCCATATCCATTTTCACACCGAGCTTCTCAAGCTCTTCGAGGTCTTTGATCATTGTCAAACAACGAAAAGACTGCCCTTTGGCTAGTTATTGGACGGTTTGGTAATATGAGGTTTTCCTGGTCGAGAACAATGCAGAGCTTCTTGGAATTTAAAACTATTTTAAATTCCTTAGCCAGACTTTATAATTACATTCAGTTAAGGTTTGGTGTCGAGAAGATGAGAGAGATAATTGGAAGCAGATATTTGCTTTGCAAAGAGTAAAGATTCAAGTTAGATATTTGTATTTGTTTTGAAAATTTATTTTAGGAATTTTAAAAATAAATTTAGCCTCCCACTATTTTCTCGAGTCTCTTACACTCCTCGGGTAGAGAAATGGAAACCCAACGCGACAAAAGGTTTCAAGTGGGTACTGCGGTCCCACCAATTTAACGTACCACCACACCTAACAATTATTGGTGATATGTAAACCGATGAGTGGACAACTCTTGTCCAATGCTTCTCAAGAAAATTGCAGTGATCGCTCTCTAAGTCCTGTAGGCCCCACCTAACAGTTATTGACCCCATTCCTTAGTTAAGTCAGGCCTACCGTTCAAACATGTAAGCAAAGCCGTCATTGGGTCCCTCACCGGACAGTTATTGGGCCCAACCCCATCTTTACTCCGTAGCATCTCCTGCTAATAGAGTGGTTGCGCCTTCCCGATGCAACTGACCACTGTAACCAGCCGTGCCAATCAACACCAGAAAAACGCTCGCACTTCTACAACGGCAGAAGACCGCTCGGTTTAATATTTGTGTGGAGATTAATATTTAGGTCTCAAAAAATATTTTATTTATTTACATCTAATGCAAATAAAAAAACAATCCGCGCATAAAAATAATTAAACTGGTGATGATCATGGATCTTAGAAGTGGATTCGGACTCGAGCCACTGAGTCGGAATCGGGGTCTTAGGGTCATAAATTACAAGCACACACACGTCATCGGTTTGATCATCTTCAACTTCTTGATCCGATCTGGAGCTTCAACTTGATTTGATCCTTATCAACACCTTGATCCGACCGCCATCAAGTATTCGTCTCTATCCGGGCCTTGCGAACTTTTAGGCTTGCAACCGATCAACCAATGACGTGCAACCATACATTATACAACCCAACAATACAAATGAAATGAAAATTAATTACATTTGATAACTTTTATCTCTAATCTATTGAGACACGCAGATATCCAAATAAATCGGCTTGTGCACGCAGACACAAATATAGCCATCTCTAATACAAAATTCTTAATTTAAACAAATTTAAAATTACAGGATTCTGCATACATATCATACATCACATGTCGAAATATAAATAGGTCGCTATCCATGATCATCACCGATATGTATCTCATACATCACATATATAAAAAATAACTTTGGGTATTCTAATTAACCGTTCAACGATAATTCGAAAAATAGTGTCTAAATTATTAAAAGCAATCAATCTTATTGACCGTTCATAATTTTGATCAACAACTTAATCTTCAAAAATAACAACTTGATCTTATCAAGATTTGATCTAATCAAATTAGATCTTTCTCTTCCTTAATAATATGTTAATATCTTTTAAATTGATCTAATCAATTTAAAAATTTAAAATTTTTTAAAAAAAATAAAAAAAAAATGTCATTTGTTTCCGTACGGATGCTACAGTAAATATTTTTTTTTTTTGCTAGAAAATAAGAAATCATCGATTAAGTTGTTTAATCAATTCGGACTTTTCGAATTAGCCAAAAACGATCTATAAATCGCTCTACCGGCGAAAAATAGTTTAAAATACCCAAAACTATAATTTTAATCTTAAAAACATGAGGATGGCTCTGATACCACTGTTAGAAAATTGCGTACAGTAAAACGCAGCGAAAAAAGAGACAAATTTGATTTTGAAAACTCTCGAGATCCAATCTCAAAAACCACACAATTTGGATCCCTCATATTCTTTAAGATTAAAGAAGAAAAGTAAGATCGAATCTTTATCTTTTTCGCGGATAGATCTTCACCTGAATTTAATGATCGTGGAATTCGGTTCTCTTGAAGCCGCACACGCGTCCGGCCACCATAGATATCCACACGAGGTTCTTGATTTGATAGATGTCCTCACCGGGGTGCTAGCAGTAGTACACTGGACCTTTGCAAATTGCGAGGTTCGAGTGTTCGAGCTGTGTTCTGAGTCCTTCCAAACTTTCTGGTGGGTCGTTGACAGTGCTCCGACCTATGGCTCGTATCCCGAGAATTGTGGTTTAAAGCTGTGTACCAAAACCCGAAAAAAGGGGATTTGGCGAACTCTCGGGTAGCAATCTGGAGGTCTTGTACCGGTATAAGATTGGTGGTTGTACCGGTACAAGGTTGATGGTTGTACCGGAACAGCCACCGGGCTTGTACCGGTACAGAGCCGTTGAACCCCGCCAACCCGAGCCTCGGGTTTGTGATTTTCGTGGGGCTTGTACCGGTACAAGGGCCCGTGTACCGGTACAAGGTGGCAGAATTTGAGCAGTTTGAACTGCAGGGGTGTTTTTGCGATTGTGGGTCTCTTATATCAACATCCACGCCCCTAGGGCTCTCCTTTGAGCTCACCACTGCAGGGAGAAAGGTAAGGCACCTCTCCCCTTCACCCCCTTTGGATTTGATCTTTTTTTAGCTTGGGATTTAAGTGTTAATCCCTCTCCTTTTCCTTTTGGTGCAATTTCACCATTGTTGAAGCTTGGAGCTTAGATTTGGAGCTTTGTTGAGGGGAGATCTTGGCATTTAGAGAGTTTAGAGTTTGGATTGAAGCTTCTAAGAGGTAATCTACTTGTCCTCTCCCTCTAGATTGGATTTTTATTGGTGGTTTTGAGATGAAACCCTAGAATGAGGTTTTAGGGCTTATTTTGGGCATTTTGAATCTAGGACTTTTGGAGCTAAATTAATTGGATTAGAATCTACCTTTGGGTTGGATCGAAAGGATTCTAGCTCTCTTTAGGAGCTTGAGGGAGATTTTTTACACATTAGGTGAGTTTTAGCCCTTTTGTCTTGTTGGTTAATGTTTGATTTTATAGTTGATCGTAATGCCCGTGTATCTCTTCACTCAATACTTTTAGGGTATTTTGAGACTCGTGGACAATTTCGTTCGGCGAAACGAGACACTACGCAACGGTTCGGTGAGTTTGACCTAGCCACACAATGAGAAAATCTCATTTGTGAAGATTTGTGTAATATACCGAAAATTCGGAAAAATAAATATCGAACTTTAGTCAAATTGACCAAAGTGCGAGGATGGTATACTTCGGAAAGTCCGAAGGTGTTAAAACGATCAAAAGTGCGTTGTGGAAGGTTTTCGAGAGCTAAAGAATCAAATCCTGCGAAACTGTAGATTTTCAGCTCTCAGGGACCGGTCCCTAGTGGGAGAGACCGGTCCCCGAACGCGTATGAAATGAGACAGCCGAAAAATCGGCTAAGTCCTGAGAAAGTAGCTCTCGGGAACCGGTCCCTGTCCGAGAGACCGGTCCCCGAGAGACCGGTCCCCCAAAGAGAGACCGGTTGCCCTGCGCGCAGCAGCCCTGGCTGCGCGGGGAGAGCCTTCGGGAACCGGTCCCTGAAGGAGAGACCAGTCCCCGCCTGCGCGAACAGCCCAGTCCAGGCTGTGTGAAAGAGTAAAGGTTGAGGGGTTTAGCTGCAATTTTGCAACCCAATAGGCTATGTATGAGGGCAAATGAGATATTTCTCTCATTTCTTCACCCTCTCACACTCTCTTCTCTCCCTCTCTCTCTCTAGAAGACAAAGAAGAAGAAGAAGAAGGAAAGAAAAGAAGGAAAAGAAGGAGAAGAAGAAGAGGAAGTGAAGAAACTCCCTCTCCCTCATCTCTAGCTTGGAAAAGGAGAGCTTACAAGGTAAGCCTTGAACCCTAATTATGGTAGAACCTAATTTAGGGTTTGGATTAAGCTTGAAATGGGTTTTGTGGAACCATTTGAGTATTTGAAGCTTTTCTTTTGCTTCTTTTGAGATCAAGACCATAGAAATGGTGAAGCTTGAGGAGAGCTTCATCACCTCTCATGGTGGAACCCTAAGTAGGGTTTTGATTTGTCTAAAGATGGTTCTAATGGACTATTTAGAGTATAATGAAGCTACTTTTGCTTCTCTTTGAGATCAAACCCTAGGTTTACACATACAATGGAGCTAGGGCACCCAAATTGGGGCTTTTGCTCATGGGGATTTCTAAGTGAAATTGACCCTTCAAAAACCTAATTGGGGGTATTTCCGCCGCGTTGGTGCGCTCGGATTAACGTTACGAAAAGTCAAAGTAAAGTTATGGGCAAAATAGCCTAATAAGGGTTCGTTTTGCCGCAGATAAAGAACGAAGCATCTAAAAATCCCAAGAAAATCATCGGAGCACCTTTGAAAGCCTACGAGGTGGGTGGTGCTTCTCAAACTCATTGAATTTCTCTCTATGCCTAATGTGTCATTCATTTGAACATGTATATATATATTGTTTCATGCATTTTAGGGTAAAGTAATGATGAAAATGTGATGATGTATGATTGTGGGTACAACTTGCATAATATGATGAATGAGAACTATGTGAATGTTGAAAACCCTATATGTATGCATGAGAGAAAAGTGAGCACCCAAAGTGAGCAAAAGAACAGAGTGACACAATGACATAGATCGAGTGGCATTCGATAAAGTTAAAGTGAAATGACACTAGAGATAGTGTGAGGTAAAGAACCAATGTAATGTAAAGAATGATGAAAATGACAATGTTAAAGTTAAAGTAATGTGGGGAGTAAAGAACATGAAGTGCTAGAGGTAGCCAAAAGTAAAGAATGTAAAGAATATGATTGCTAGAGTTAGCAAGAGTAATGAATGGTAAAGAACAATGATTGCTAGAGTGGCAACAAAAAGTGATGAAAGAACACTAGAGCTAGTGTAAAGTCAAGATTGAACTTATAAATCCTTTGAGTTAAGGATATGATCATACTTGCTATGAGTTCCGTGCTCGAGGGCGGTCGCTCCCCCTCGGGCGATGCGCTCCGGAGTTATGCATCACGGGTTGGAGTAAACCCGAAGGACGGTCCTAGCGGGTGAGTTCCTGCGATGATGGACTTAATGTGAAGCAAGTTAATGTGGCGATACCCCCGGGTTAGCCTTGAGATTAAAGAACAAAGAGCAAAGAACAAAGTGCAAAGAACAAAGAACAAAGAACAAAGAGTAAAGTGAAAAGAACAAAGAATTTGCATAATCTGCATTTATTTAATGTTGAGCATATTTCTGCTTATTGTTCAGGCATATTAGCATCATGTATAGTTTGGTTACTGTTTACAGCCTATTCTTTCTATTATGCCTGAGTTAGTCCTAGTGGGAAAGTCGGTGATGTTGAGGCCGAACCCACTGGGAACTTTGTTGTAGTTCTCACCCCACTATTTCCACAGAGCCGGGACCGAGCGAGCCGGCGAGCGACCGAGGTAAAGGTATCGCGCCTTAGACAGAGGCCACGAGAGTTGAGTTGGGTTTACATTTTGATAGTGGCTACCCTATGTTCATCTTTTGTACATGATGATTAGTAATGTAAAGAAAAGAATGTAATGTGTATTTTGAGGTAAATGTGATGTAAGAAAGAAATGATGAAATAATGTAATGAAATGTAAAGAATCCTAAATGTAAGAAAT
Source organism: Ananas comosus (assembly GCF_001540865.1). Taxonomy (NCBI): domain Eukaryota; kingdom Viridiplantae; phylum Streptophyta; class Magnoliopsida; order Poales; family Bromeliaceae; genus Ananas; species Ananas comosus. The sequence continues at coordinate 4,562,682 of NC_033642.1, forward strand.
GGATGCAATGTATATGATCTAAAATGAATCATATTACTTGTGTAGATGTTTAGTTTTCCTTTCTTTCACTAATGGCTATTGCTTACCCTCGTGTAAGCCGTTTGTGTATGTTTCCGCTAGTGCATTTCTTGTTTGAATTTGTACATGTGATGAGCCTTGTGCGGATAGGGGAAACTCTATCCGTTCGGCGTCTTTTTGACGTGCTCGGGTCGAGCCAAATTGGCATCGGTCCCGGGGCGTGACAATTTGAGTATCGTTAATTGAAAAAGTATGCATATTTATGTTAGATATATTTATTATGAATTTTAGAATGCTTAACATGCATACGTTATGTATAGTAAATTTTGGACCTCTATGTGGTTGGGTGCATGCATTTGGGATGTAGCATTCTAGTGGAAACTTGGGACCATGATTCCTATTATGAAAATGAACATTGCTTTCTTGCATTTAACCTTATGCCTAATTGCGACATTAGGGACTTTGGAAGCCTAGAGAGGCTTGGGGACTCAGGCTATTTGAGGTATTGGGCCGATGTCATAAAGAGGCATTGGGCCCCCGGCTATAGTGAATATTGGTATTGACGTCATATTTGAAACATAGAACATGAATTGAGCTTTACTAGTTGTGATGCTTAAGTGTCATAAAGAGGCACTAAGCAAGTGAGTGTTGGGTTATCATATTGTGACATAGAGCTAGACCGTTGGGTTACTAGTAGCTATTGCCATGTTTGAGACATGAGGGTTGGATACTTGAGCCTTTGACTACGCTTGCTTGCCATTTGTGCTCATTCGCACATGCTTGTGAGGGTCGCTCCCTACAAGCCGGCACTCCGGAGTTAGCATACGCGACTTATGTTCGCTCGTGCGGTATTGAGAAGCCTACGGGGTCGAGTGGGACAGACACATTCCAAGAGTAGGGATGTTGGGCTACCACAGGCACTTAGGCGGCACAAGCTGGACTACCTTGGGTAGGTCCTTAATTGGAAATGGAAATCGACACGGTGTTGAGTGTGTTATAATCACTACCAGATAGAGAGTAGTAGTTGGATTACTTGGACTTGCTTTTAGCATAGTTTTGGACACTTGAGTATACATACATACATGTAGTATGCTAGGAGATGTTGCTTATTGCATCCATATATACATTATTGCCATGATAAAGCATGATCTTTATAACTTCATAAAGTAGACCGTGACATTTACCTGTGGCTATGTTGAAACATATTACTTACGCATTGAACATTCTTCTTTATAAAAGAGTAAATGTAAAACATTGACATCGTAATGTTTATGGTATAGTAAGCTTAGTAAACATGCATACTTTCATACCGCAGTTATCATTATTATTATTGCTGTTTACCGTACTTACCCTTTTCTTTTGGGGCCTAGTGGTGCATTGAGCTGAGGTTAGTAATTGCCCACTGGGAACTATAAATTATAGTTCTCACGCCCTCTGTTTTATATTTTCTTTCAAAGCCTTCAACGCCGGGAGAGGCTAGGGACCGTGGGAAGGGCGTTGCTTCGAGCTAGCTCTTCAGCGAGTGACGAGTTGCTAGGTGGTCTACCTCTCGATATATTTTATTTTGGAAAGGTTGAGAGCTGTACCAGTGTACTAGAGACCACCCTTTTGTGTACTTTTTTTTTGGACAGATATTGTATTACTTTATATTTCACTCTTATTGTTATAGTATTATCCTTTTTCCTAATTGTAGATGATAGATCTATTTATGCTCTGATATCTCTAGATGTTGTTTTTCTTTGGTTTATTTTCCGCTGTTGTTGTAGACGCCTTATATGTGTTGACATATAGCGGGTCTGGGCACGCTACCGGGAGGGCCCCTGTCGGTCCCGGGGTATGACAGATTAGTTTTGTATTAGAGCCTAGGGTTGAGTCTTTATGGACCTAGCAAACCTTAGGCCGGTTGGACTATAGGAATTAGGTTCGTGAGAGACGATGTCTAATCGATTTGTGAGCGAAAGTATTATGATTGGGTTTTATGACAACTCTAAAAAGTTAGAGTTTGATCGGAGTGTATGGCTACTAACTTCGCGGAGGGTTACGTTGGCGGCCGACAACGTAACATCGGGAGTTAGTAGTGAAAGACACTTCCTTACTTTCGCATGAGTTGGGTTTTATCTATTTGAGTGGGGATGCGATAGCGTGGGTTACTAACTTGCACTTTTATGTTTTGTAGTGACGATGCCGGTTACACGCTCCCATTCTGCTGGGGCGGATGATGCGGCACACCTCGAGGAGGCCGAGACCTCCGCTACTTCCGAATCTAGTGAGGTCCGTGACTTTTGGACCCAGCTTGCGGTCCTCACTGATCTGTTGGCGCAGCAGACGGCAGCGGCGCAACGACAGGCTAAGGTGGCTCAGCGGCAGGAGATGTGGATGAAGCATATTGAGGACCTCCTACTTCAGCAGGCGGCAGCTTCGAGGGAGACCCAGGTTCCCACACCGCCAGCACCCGTGGTGGACGTCGCACCGAGGGCGCAGTCCCGCGCTCCCAGTTCTTCACGTGCGGCGCCGGCGATCACACCTCGGGAGGAGGTGGCTGCGGCACTCCCAGTTCAGAGACCGGCCACGAGGGCAGCTTTCCCCGTGAGGGCCGAGGGAGCCGAGCGGGATCGGCTCATGGATCGCCTCAGTGATTTTAGAAGGTGCAGCCCGAGGACGTTTGATGGCGAGAACGTCGACCACTGGATTGTTGAGAAGTGGTTGATGCACATGGAGAAGCTTTTTCGAGACACTTTTGTGGAGGAGCGGGACAGAGTTTGGCTCGCCACTCACTTTCTCGACGGCGAGGCCTACCGTTGGTGGTTGGATATCCAGGACAACCCCAACACTGACTTGGCGGCGATTACTTGGACGAGGTTCAAGGAGCTCCTTCTGGCGCACTACTTTCCGACCAGCGTCAAGAGGAAGATGGAGCAGGATTTGCGCGGCTTGCGCCAGGACGAGCGGTCAGTGGCCGAGTACGAGAGGGAGTTCTCCCGGCTACGTCACTGTGTACCGTTTGTTGTGAGGGATGACAGGGACAAGGCCAGCATTTTTTAGCGCGGATTACGGCCTTCTATCTTCCGGTTGGTGCAGTCTTCCAACCTCCAGATCTATCGGGAGGTTGTGGATCGAGCATTGATTGTAGAGGCTGGAGCGGCAGATCTTCAGGAGCGTCGCGAGAGCTCGGAGAAGGGGAAGGGAAAGAGGCCCGCGGCTGAGAGTGCGAGTCAAACGCACTCACGAAGGCCGCCGAGGCACCCCAGGAGCCAGAGGCAGTCGCAGGGACGTGGCTCGTCTACTCAGCGAGGAGGACCCGACCGTCGCCAGGCCCCCCGCTGCGTGATCTGTGGCGGTCCTCATTATACGCAGCACTGTTCACGTAGCCGGAGCAGGTGCTTCTTGTGTGGCCAGGAGGGCCACTTTCAGTCGGACTGCCTGAGGAGTCCATCGCCAGCGCCATCTTCGGCATCTGCACCAGCATCGCCAGGTCCCAGCCAGGGGACATCTTCTGCGCATCACCAGGCCGGTCGGCCACCTGTCCAGCGGCAGACGGAGGGGTCACGACAGGCCCCGAGCGGGCGCATGTACGCGGCCCAGACTGAGGAGGCGGCGGCAGCCGAGAATGTGGTCGCAGGTATCATTTTACTTCATGGTATTCGAGTTAGAGCTTTGTTTGATACCGGTGCATCGCATTCATTCATAGACCGGCTGTTTGCCGAGTTGCATGGCATCCCACTTGTATCCTTGTTGCATCCTGGACGAGTTGTTGTACCCGACCATTCTTTGGACATCCAAGAGTTTTGCCCCAGTTGCCCTGTTCGGGTTGGAAATTGGATCATGCCCGTAGACTTGCTAGCTTTGCATAAACTCGGGGAGTTTGATGTTGTGCTGGGCATGGATTGGTTGACCAAGTACTACGCCACCATTGATTGCAAGAATCGAACGGTGACGTTTAGAGAGCCGGGGCAGGCGGAGGTTGTGTACCGAGGATGCCAGAGTTCGCTGTTTGCGATGACGATTAGCTCTTCTCGAGCTCGGCAGTTGATTAGTAGAGGCTGCGTAGCCTACTTGGCTACTGTTGTGTTGCGGGGTGAGGATGACACCCCTAGGATTGAGGATATCCCCGTAGTGCGGGAGTTTGGAGATATGTTCCCAGCGGAGCTTCCAAGCATGCCACCTGATAGGGAGATTGAGTTTGTGGTAGATCTCGTTCCCGGGACTACTCCAATCTCAAAGGCACCCTATAGGATGGCACCAGCAGAATTGAAGGAGCTGAAGGCACAGTTATAGGATCTTCTGGACAAGGGTTTTGTGCGACCGAGTGTGTCACTTTGGGGAGCACCGGTTTTGTTTGTGAAGAAGAAGGATGGATCACTACGCTTGTGCGTGGACTATCGTGAACTTAATAAAGTCACGATCAAGAACAAGTATCCATTACCGAGGATTGATGATCTATTTGATTAGCTCCAGGGATCTTGTGTATATTCCTAGATTGATTTGCAGTCGGGATACCACCAGTTGATGATCAAACCTGAGGATGTGTCGAATACGACTTTTAGAACACGGTATGGATATTATGAGTTTACCGTTATGCCGTTTGGGCTTACTAATGCTCCGGCAGCTTTTATGGATTTAATGAACCGTGTTTTCAAGCCTTATTTAGACAGGTTTGTCATGGTGTTCATCGACGACATTTTGGTCTATTCCCGAAGTGATGTGGATCACGAGGAACACTTGAGACTTGTACTTCAAGTGCTTCGGAAAAAGAAGCTCTATGCCAAGTTGACAAAGTGTGAGTTTTGGCTTAGAGAGGTGGCGTTTTTGGGCCATGTGATTTCAGGATCAGGGATAGTTGTGGATCCAAGGAAAATTGAAGCTGTCAAGAATTGGCCGAGGCCGACGAGTGTGACCGAGATACGGAGCTTCATTGGTTTAGCCGGCTACTACAGGCGGTTCGTTGAGGGATTTGCAAAGTTATCTACCCCCCTCACGAGGCTCACGCATAAAGGCACCAAGTTCATTTGGAATGATGCGTGTGAAAGGAGCTTCCAAGAGTTGAAGCAGAGACTGACTACCGCCCCGATCCTAACCTTGCCGACTGCCGGAGCAGGGTATGTGATTTATAGTGATGCTTCTTTTAACGGATTGGGCTGTGTTTTGATGCAGGACGGGAAAGTGATCGCGTATGCATCTCGCCAATTGAAGGATTATGAAAGGAATTACCCCACTCACGACTTGGAGTTGGCGGCCGTGGTTTTTGCATTAAAGCTATGGCGCCATTATTTATAGGGCGAGCGGTGCGAAGTATATACGAATCACAAGAGCTTAAAGTATTTATTCACTCAGAAAGAGTTGAACTTGAGGCAGCGCAGATGGTTGGAGCTACTCAAGGATTACGACCTGACGATTCTTTACCACCCGGGCAAGGCTAACGTGGTGGCGGATGCGCTAAGTCGGAAATCGACGGAGAACTTAGCGATGCTTGTGGTTACTCAACTGCCGTTGATCAAGCAGATGAAGCGGCTGGAGTTGGAGGTGGTGGCTCCTGATACACCTTTGAGACTTATGACTTTGGTGGTGCAATCTACACTTATAGAAAAAATTAAAGAAAAGCAAGTCTCCGATGTTGAGTTGCAAAGGATTCAAGCTAAGATGGTTGATGGTTGCACCGGTGATTTCACTTTAGACGGTGATGGATTGATGCGTTTCCGCGGACGACTTTGTGTACCGGCGGTGTCACGACCCGCGACCACCCGCCTATTTGGCCGAGGTCGCGACGTCGACAGCGCAGAACGAACAGGGTTTCCCCTGTACTGCGGACAGAGTCTCCCCTGTACGTTCAAGGCATCGCAATCAATACAATACAAAGGTTCCAAACAGGAACAATATCAATCAAGATTGCAAGTGGAAGGTATCATACAACATAAACACATCCTAAGTTATTACATTCATTCACTTTCATAGTTTTTACTCACAATTTCTATTCTTTTTCATCCAAATGCAATCTAAGTTATTACAACATTTACTTACTACAAGTTTGATACATTGTATTCTTTTCATTTCCCATACCTCTAAGCTATATCGACAGGGTACTGCTAGCTCTGGTCTCCGGGTAGGGCGCTATCTATGGATCTACGCCCTTTCCTCGCGCCGCTGCGCCGCTCTCGTGCGAACCTGTAACCCCCAAAACAACGTGGGGTGAGAACCAACTCCATGGTTCCCAGTGGGTACGGCCACCCAAGGGAAAAGCTCGACCAAAAGGTCCAAGGAGGCACTGCAATCATGTTAGTCCAAAAACATCTATAGATATATAAATCATAATGTTAATAAGCAACTAACAGATAACATGCCTCACAACGTGCAATATGAATATTATGCAGTTCTATGCAATCAAGCAACCATTCAGTAGATCTATTGATTCTACATTCAGCTTTACTAACTTTAGCTCATGTCATTTAGCCTCTAAGGTTCTACTACCTTAGCTCACAACTCAAGTTCACATTGCCTCTAAGGTCTCTATTACCTTAGTTCTTACCATTATCACTAGCTTATAAGGTTTCTATTAACCTAATCGAGCTAACCACCCGACTCGGCCTCGAGTCAATCATCCACGGATAGTCCGCGCACTGGCCGCACTCTGTGACTTAACCAGCTGGCGGCGAAGTCATCGCACACGCCGAACACTGGTTCAAGTCCCTCAACTTGGCCACCTGGTGGCAAACGAATCGCACCTCACCCAACAATGGCTCAAGTCGATCTGGCGGCATAATCCACAAACTGGCTTAACCATTCGGCGGCGAAATCGTTGCACACGCCACGTCAATGGTTCAAGCCCCGGGCGGTGATCTCAGTGCACTCACCTCCCAATCCATCCTTGGTATCAACCTCGACGGCGAAATTGTCGCACACGCCCTAGCCTTGATACCAAGGTTATCAAAGATTCTGGGATTCCGGAATCCACTTTTCACAAGTCGAGGGTCCATAGCCAACCCTATACCGTCGACCTAGCTCATCCTAGTGGCTATACCACTCTACTCATCAAACTAGGTTTCAAACACTCTAGGTTCTATGTCCATGTCACTTAACCTAGTTATAAATGCTAGGTTCATGTCCTCGTAGCCTAGATGTCCATTTCTAGGTTTACTAGTTCGACCTAGGTTTACTAACACTAGGTTCGATGCCACACACCTAGATTATTCAATTCTAGGTTTACGTATTTAACCTATGTCCTTTAACACTAGGTTAGATGCCACTCGATCTACCTGACAACCTAGTTGTCCACTTAAGCATTCTACATTACCATTTTCCGTTGTCGAGTTTTCTACTCATTCTAGATTATCAATTCCCTTCATATGCATATCCTCACAATGCTACTCATGTATTTATGCAGCTATCTAGCATTACATAGCATGCATTATATGATCTATATCATTTATATGGACCTACTTAGCATTTGCATCATATTATTAACATGCATCACTTAGCATTAGCTACATGCGCCATTCACATGCCTCGTTCACATTTATATGCATCAACATGGGTTCTTAATCATCTTAGACATAAAGGTGACCTAGTCGCTTCGGTAAGCACAACCCACCTTAACTCGCGTTCCGATTGCTCGTCGACACTTGCAATCGGCCTCCCGCGGCCTCCCGCGGCACTCGGCACTCGTTTGGGCCCGATCTCACAGTTGCTCTCCAAGAGCGCGCCGCTTCGCCGTCTCAAGTGCTAACGGTCTTCGCCTTGCTGCTACGGTGCTCGGGATCCAATCCCATGATTTTACGACGTCGCCTCGGCCCTCCCGGCAGACCCGAAGCTTAAACGTCTATTTCTTTAATAACTTTGTAACGGCTCGTCAGATTGCCGAACCGTCTTCGCCAACGCGTTTTGTTACCTAGCAATTAGGTTTACAGAGGGTTGAATGAGATCAAACCCTCATATTTGCCAAAACCCCATTTCGGAGCCCTAGATTCCAATTAGGTAAAAACCTATCTTTAAATCTCTAGATTCTAGCATTAAACATCTATTAAGCTTGCTAGGAATCCAATTAAACCATTTCTAGAGATCAAAACCCTACATCTAGGGATTTACCATGAGAGGGCTAAGGGCTTACCTCTCAAGATGCTCCAATAGCAAGGAGGGAGAGAAGAAGGTGGAGTTGATCTCCTCCTTGATCTTCTTCTCCTTCTTCTCCTTCCTCTTCTTCTTCTCTTCTTTCTCCCCTTCTTCTTTTTCTTTTGTTTAGAGAGAGAGAGAGAGAAACGTGAGAGAGAGTGAGGGAATGAGAGAAAGAGAGAGAGAGTCCTCTCTTAACCCCCTCTCATATTGTAACATTTCCAAATAAGCCCCCCAACTCTTCTAACCTCGCAGTAGCCCGAACTGGGCATTTTTCGCGTTCGGGGACTGGTCCTTGCGGTGAGGGACCGGTCCCTGAGAGACCGGTCCCCGAAGGTCCAGAATTCAGCCTCAAGGACTTAGCCAAATTTTCAGCATTTTCGCCCGTTTTTGTCCGTTTTAGCTCGTTTGACCTCCGATTCACTTCAAATCGAACCGAGACTCTCCATACATGTTTTCAAGCATGTTTTCATCATCTTTTCATCCACGCTAATGCCGGATTTAGCTCACGGCCCAACATAGCCTTTCGGGCTCCGTTTTCGCGCCTATGCGCACCGAAACGCCCGAATGCTTCCGAACTTCACCGAACTTCACCGGAACTATTCGAATGGCTTTCTAACCAAACGTACACCGTAACTTCATGATTTTAGAAGTCCAGTACCTTACAGGCTGACTTGGGTATTAAAGAGGATATTCTTCAAGAAGCACACCGAGCATCGTATGCTATACATTCGGGAGGCACCAAGATGTACAAGAACTTGAAGTTGCTTTACTGGTGGCCCGGGATGAAAAAGGATGTTGGTGAGTTTGTTGCCAGATGCTTAACTTGCCAACAGGTGAAAGCTGAGCACCGAGTTCCCATGAAAAAACTTCAGAGCCTACCGATTCCAGTGTGGAAGTGGGAAAAGATTACCATGGATTTCGTGATGGGATTGCCTCGCTCACAGGCCGGGCATGACGCTATTTGGGTGATCGTGGATAGGCTGACGAAATCGGCCCATTTCATACCTATCCACACTATTTAGACTGGTGAGAGACTCAGATAGGTTTATTTGGATGAGATTGTGCGATTGCACGGGGTACCTACTTCTATAGTATCGGATCGAGACCCCCGTTTTGTATCCCACTTTTGGAGAAGCTTATAGGATGATTTGGGTACGCGCTTGGACTTCAGCACTGCTTTCCACCCCCAGAGTGACGGGCAGTCGGAGCGTACTATACAGACTCTTGAGGACATGCTTCGAGCCTGCGTGATTGACTTCCAGGGAGAATGGTTGCAGCATCTACAGATGGCAGAGTTTGCTTATAACAATAGTTATCAAGCAAGCATCAAGATGGCACCTTTCGAGGCACGTTATGGATGGAAGTGTAGATCGCCACTTCATTGGAGTGAAGTTGGCGAGAGATTGGCTTTAGGCCCAGATGTGCTCCAGAAGGCCGAGAACAAGGTTCGCATTGCGCGGGAGCGACTGTTGACAGCCCAGAGTAGGCAGAAGAGCTATGCTGATCGGCGTCGACAAGACTTGAAGTTTCAAGTTGGAGAACACATCTTCTTGAAAGTCTCGCTGACTCGAGGGATTAGAAGATTTGGAACCCGGGGTAAGTTGAGCCCCCGATACTTTGGACCGTATGAGGTTTCGGAGCGTGTAGGCCCGGTAGCGTATAGACTTGCTCTACCGCCGAACCTATCGGGTGTGCACAATGTATTCCATATATCGGTCCTTCGGAAGTACATCCACGACCCGGCTCATGTTTTAGACGCTACGCTTTTGGAGCTGAGAGAGGACTTGAGCTTCGAGAAACAACCTTTAAGGATTTTGGCTCGCGAAGTGAAAAGATTGCGGAACCGGGAAATTCCCTACGTGAAGGTGCTTTGGAGCAACCACGACGAGCGCGAGGCCACTTGGGAGTTGGAGAACGCACTGCGGGGCGCTACCCCATCTTTTTCAGATGGAGGCTTGAGGTACTTTGTCTTTTTCGAGTTTCGTGGACGAAACTCCTTTTTATGAGGGGTGAATGTAGTACACTGGACCTTTGCAAATTGCGAGGTTCGAGTGTTCGAGCTGTGTTCTGAGTCCTTCCAGACTTTCTGGTGGGTCGTTGACAGTGCTCCGACCTATGGCTCGTATTCCGAGAATTGTGGTTTAAAGCTGTGTACCAAAACCCAAAAAAAGGGGATTTGGCCAACTCTCGGATAGCAATCTGGAGGTCTTGTACCGGTACAAGGTTGGTGGTTGTACCGGTACAAGGTTGATGGTTGTACCGGTACAGCCACCGGGCTTTTACCGATACAGAGCGATTGAACCCCGCCAACCCGAGCCTTGGGTTTGTGATTTTCATGGGACTTGTACCGGTACAAGGGCCCGTGTACCGGTACAAGGTGGCAGAATTTGAGCAGTTTGAACTGCAGGGGTGTTTTTGCGATTGTGGGTCTCTTATATCAACACCCACGCCCCTAGGGCTCTCCTTTGAGCTCACCACTGCAGGGAGAAAGGTAGGGCACCTCTCCCCTTCACCCCCTTTGGATTTGATCTCTTTTTAGCTTGGGATTTAAGTGTTAATCCATCTCTTTTCCCTTTTGGTGCAATTCCACCATTGTTGAAGCTTGGAGCTTGGATTTGGAGCTTTGTTGAGGGGAGATCTTGGCATTTAGAGAGTTTAGAGCTTGGATTGAAGCTTCTAAGAGGTAATCTACTTGTTCTCTCCCTCTAGATTGGATTTTTATTGGTGGTTTTGAGATGAAACCCTAGAATGGGGTTTTAGGGCTTATTTTGGGCATTTTGAATTTAGGACTTTTGGAGCTAAATTAATTGGATTAGAATCTTCCTTTGGGTTGGATCGGAAGGATTCTAGCTCTCTTTAGGAGCTTGAGGGAGATTTTCTACACATTAGGTGAGTTTTATCCCTTTTGCCTTGTTGGTTATGTTTAATTTTATAGTTGATCGTAATGCCCGTGTATCTCTTCGCTCAATACTTTTAGGGTATTTTGAGACTTGTGGATAACTTCGTTTGGCGAAACGAGACACTACGCGACGGTTCGGTGGGTTTGACCTAGCCACACAATGAGAAAATCTCATTTGTGAAGATTTGAGTATTGTTAATTGAAAAAGCATGCATATTCATATTAGATATATTTATTATGAATTTTAGAATGCTTAACATGCATACGTTATGTATAGTAAATTTTGGACCTCTATGTGGTTGGGTGCATGCATGTGGAATGTAGCATTCTAGTGGAAACTTGGGACCATGATTCCTATTATGAAAATGAACATTGCTTTCTTGCATTTAACCTTATGCCTAATTGTGACATTAGGGACTTTGGAAGCCTAGAGAGGCTTGGGGACTGAGGCTATTTGAGGTTTTGGGCCGATGTCATAAAGAGGCATTGGGCCCCGGGCTATAGTGAATATTGGTATTAACGTCATATTTGGAACATAGAACATGAATTGAGCTTTACTAGTTGTGATGCTTAAGTGTCATAAAGAGGCACTAAGCAAGTGAGTGTTGAGATATCATATTGTGACATAGAGCTAGACCGTTGGGTTACTAGTAGCTATTGCCATGTTTGAGACATGAGGGTTGGATACTTGAGCCTTTGACTACGCTTGCTTGCCATTTGTGCTCATTCGCACATGCTTGTGAGGGTCGCTCCCTACAAGCCGGCACTCCGGAGTTAGCCTACGCGACTTATGTTCGCTCGTGCGGTATTTGAGTGGCTACACGGTGAGTGGAAAAGACATTCCAGATAGGGATGTTTGTACCAAGTACTAGCGCCAGTAGAACTAACTTGTAGGTCCCTAAGTTGGAAAATGGAAATTGAATCTGTTGTTGTGGTAATATAAGATAGAGGTCGAGTTGATTCTGGTTGCTTCTAGCATAGTTTTGAACCTTGAGTATACTACATACCATGTATCTAGGAGTATGTGACTTATTCTCCCATATTACAGTGTTCATAATACATATCTTATAAATTCATAAAGAAACCGTGAAATTTAACTGTGGATGTTGGACATATATTACGCATTGAACATTCTCTTAATAAACAGTAAATTTAACATTGACATCGTAATGTTTATGGTATAGGTAAAACTAGATAAACATGCATATTTCATACGCTTATTTATTTGATGTTTACCGTACTTATTCTTTGGCCTAGTGTGCATTGACTTGAGGTAGTAATTGCCACTGAATAATAAATTTAGTTCTCAACCCTCTGTTTATGTTTTCTTTACGAGCATTCCAACGCAGGAGAGCTAGGGAGTGAAGGCGTTGTTTGACTAGCTCTAGCGGAGTGCGAGTTGCTAGGTTACTTGAATATTTTATTTTGAAGGTGAGAGTGTACCATTGTATAGGATGACCCTTTTGTTACTTTTTTTGGACAATATTTATCTTATTATTTCATTTTGTTATAGTATACTTTTCCTAGTGTATGAAATTAATTTTGCTCTGATATTCTAGATGTTGTTTTTCTTTGGTTATTTTTCGGCTGTGTTGAGACGCCTTATATGTGGTTACTATGGGGGTCTGGGCACCTACGGAGGCCCTGCGGTCCGGCGTGACAGGTCTAGCTCCCTTACCAAAGGGATGTCTTCTTGCTAAGAATATGGAAGAGAGAAAGAGACGTTGAGGTTGGGTTAAAAACTCTGAATTATATATAGGAATAAAATCTATTCTAAATAATATAATGAATAGGATAAGTATATATCTAAGATTTAATTTTCCTTTCGCTAAGGTTAATCGATCACATCTAATTTGATTCGACTTGAATTTTAATATTAATTTGACTTATTTCATTAATGAATGCACATTTGCCCATCTCTATAATATTACTAAATTATAAGCTCTCGCTTATAACTTATACACTTTAATACCACTAATTTGTAACAATTACAAATTACTCCAATTATCAACATATTGACAATTAGGTCCTACTGCGATTCAATAATCGCGATCTAGCTATCCGATCAATCACAACCATTTATGTGTGTGACCCCATAGGTTCTATTCTAACTGGTAGTGAGATATATTTTGATCACTATCAACAATATCACGGAAACTCCTTTCGGTAGATCGGAACAATTCCAACTCTGCCCAATGAGAATTATCGATCATCTAGATAATTCTCATGAGTCTCACAATCCACCAGTGACGCCTAGCAGCATGTAGTGGCATTCCAGTAGAATGAAATACTGAACCTCTTGGTGCAGTTATCGTGTGATACAATCCTTCTATCATGAGTCCCGACAAGACGGAGGTTATGGAATAACTCGTCAAACCCCATCGCCTATCATATATTAAATTCATTCGACTCGAGTTTCTAATATCAGAAACCTTTTTCCGCTATTAACTCTGCCCTGGTCAAGGTCTTCTAAACTCGGTCTCATAAATCATATAGGACTAACACCCCTATCTACCAAGTGAGATAGATTCCATCTAAGTGTGCACCCTATTCCTACAATAAACCTACTGTAGCCAACATGCACCGCAAGGACCCGAATGGCTAGGGACCAAGTGTATGTACAGTCAAACTACAGTAACCTCATTGTGAATAGCCGAGGCACCGCAGGTCAAAGTACTAGTCACATTACTGCAACATTGAATAAGTCACTGACGAGTGAGTAGACATCCAAGTGACTTCTCGGGATGGTCACGCTCGGTACCCTTGTTCTCTAACAACCACCTGCATATTCGCTTCAGTGTCCCTACATTGTCGACTCGAGACCCGTCTACCCAAAAAGGAAGCGACCTATGCACCAATCTCACCGGATCAATCACCGCCCCCGTGATGGTCCATTGATTAGGAGCATTTAGGAATTAACCACCAATGACACATGTCTCAAATTCTCAACTCTTGAGAATATATGTCATCATCTTATTAATTCCTTGGACGATTCACGGACACATACACAACATGAATGGAAATAAAAACCCAAATTTATTCATAATATTTTAAAGTCAAATACAAATTTATATCCTAGAAAGAATACATGTGTCAGCCTGGTTGGCTTCTAGGGCATACATCTAACACCATATAGTATTACGATGTCAAGGTTTATCATTTATTAACCCAAATGTCACTACATGACGTTCATGATTACTATGTCAAGTAACAGTTACTAGTTCAAATGCACACAACCATTGCCATTATCCTATCTAGGATAGTTCACTTTTGTCCAAGTCTCAATGAGAGTTCACACTTAGTCTATTCCACTAAAGCTAAGGAAGCCACTTTCTTATGGTGTATGCATAGTTACCACAAATTATTTATAATGCTCATGATGCAAGCCATGCACATATATCTTCCTACCCATACATCCACCTTATGGAGTAATAACAATTATGCGAGTGCTTTCATTCAATAATGCCATATGCAAATATTCAACTAGAATGAATGTTCCAACTTGGTTTCTTATAGATCTTACATGTACTACGTTACCATGTCCCAACTACTTGCCTACAACAAGTGTGATATTGTCATGCAAATATATGCAAATGAATGTTCCAACTTGGTTTTCTCTCTTTTGTGTTTTGTTGAGAGAGAGAGAGATTTTGTATCCATGTATAGAGACCACCTCTGTATTACATTCAGTTTTTGTACTCGGGTTTTGTTATTGTACTACCTTATGGTTTTATTTAGTGGATCTAGCTCTTTACTTATTTTCTTTTCCTTGTCATAGATACTAGATGTTGTATACTCTGATATCTCTAGATCTCTTCGTGCTGTTGCTTTATTTATTACCTTATTGTAGACGCCTTATATATTTTAGACGTATGGCGGGTCTGGACACGCGCCGGGCGGGCTTCCGCTGGGTCCCGGGGCGTGACAGATCATGTCCATGATGTTCATAATGCTACAATAAGTGACGATACATCTCATTACTATTCTAACCATACATTATGCCAATCAATATAAGTGTAACATACTACCACTAGGGTGTCAATGCTAACAATGACTAACATAAGGTCCACATATGCACTATCATGCATGTCCACTAGTCCAACTGATATACATCATCTAGTAGTAGTTTTCACATTACACTTTAGGTTTCATAGTTCAATCCTCATCATGGATCTACACGTGTGTAGTCCGGCTTGTGCCGTGCCAAAAATGGCCCCATAGTAGTCAATATTCCCACTCTAGGAATGAGCCTCCCCCACGGCATCCCATTTCGGCGCCCAATCCTGCACGGGCGAGCTTGTGTCACATAGGCTATCTCCGGAGTGCCAGCTTGTGGGGAGCGACCCTTACAAGAATGTGTGAATGAGCACAAAGGCAAGCAAGCGTGATCAATAGTATCCAGCTCTCGGTCATCATGTCTAAAATATGGAATACGTGGCAACGACCCCAAAGGTCCCATATAGTATTACGATGTCAAGGTTTATCATTTATTAACCCAAATGTCACTACATGACGTTCATGATTACTATGTCAAGTAACAGTCACTAGTTCAAATGCACACAACCATTGCCATTATCCTATCTAGGGTAGTTCACTTTTGTCCAAGTCTCAAAGAGAGTTCACACTTAGTCTATTCCACTAAAGCTAAGGAAGTCACTTTCTTATGGTATATGCATAGTTACCACAAATTATTTATAATGCTCATGATGCAAGCCATAAACATATATCTTTCTACCCATACCTCCACCTTATGGAGTAATAACAATTATGCGAGTGCTTTCATTCAATAATGCCACATGCATATATTCAACTAGAATGAATGTTTCAACTTGGTTTCTTATAGATCTTACATGTACTACGTTACCATGTCCCAACTACTTGCCTACAACAAGTGTGGTATTATCATGCAAATATATGCTAAGTCTCATTCATGCACATGTCCAAGTCATATAGTTATGCTATCGATCTCAAGATCAACACCTTGTTAGTTACTAGGTCACAATGCCCTATTTCCTTGTCTACACAAGTATATTATTTGTAACATACCAGATTTTGGTATAAAAAAAAATAAAAATAAATAAAAATAGTGTGAGAAACTATTTTTATTGGATTTATAGAAGTAAAATATAAGTTAGAAGTGACTTGTGCTGAAATCGAAATGAAAATAGAAGATCTAGAATTTTCTGTTGGAAACGAGACAGATAAATTAGCAGAAAATGCAGTCTCAGAAAATTATGAAAATTGGAGGATAAGTCAGAAATATTTTTATGAGGCTAGATTTAAGGTTTCATATTTTTCTGACACCCGTAGAGTGAGAAATAAAATCCAACAGCTATCTGATAAAGATTACGGTTCGGTACAGTTTTCAGTGACCAAACGAGGTCGAAACTGAAAACATAAGATATATTCTCACTCAGTACGTTAAACCGAGGTTGTCTGTCAAATTTGAGCCCAAACGAACATTCAGAAGGGCTCCAACTGTTCCGAACTACTAAACTGCACTGGAATGAATAACGTTGTGGTGTTGACAAAAGAGGAGTGTTGACTCTTCTTCTTTTCCTTCAGCCGCACACACGCCACACACACACACGCGCGCATGGAGGGGGAGAGGGAAACCCTCCCTTCTCTCTCTAAATATCTCTCTCATCTCTCTAAATCTCTCTCTAAAAATTGGAGGGTTGGCAGAGAGCGAGCTTGCGAACGCGTTGGAGGCGACGGATCGAGCTTTCGTACGCCCGTTGGAGCGGCGTGGTTTCGTCGCGGCGTTCACATTTTGGTAAGCTTTTGGAATTTTGTTTAAATCCTTCATGAATGATGTTCTAGTAGTATCTAGAGTGTTCTAAACATGCTCTCTCTATTTAATTTGGATTATTTAGAGGTTAATTACATGTTAGGGCTCCGAATGGGGTTTTGTAAAATATAAGGGTTTGATCTAATTTGACCCTCCGTAAACCTAATTGCTAGGTAAACGAACGCGTTGGCCAAGACGGTTCGGCGATTCGTCCAGCCGTTGCAAAGTTATTAAAGAAACGGATGTTTAGGCTTCATTTCCGCCTGGAGTGTAAGGAAGTGGATTCTCGAAATCCGAGAATTGTACTTCATACAGGATCGACTAACCCTATCGAGAGAATGCCCTTTGTGGGAGTTAAGAATGTCCAAAACACAAGAGGTGCTTTGGAGTTGAGTCCACGAGAGCGAATGATGCAAACTGCATCATTGGGCAGATGTTACTCTCGGGGACCGGTCTCTAGAGGTGAGAGACCGGTTCCCTTGGCTGGGTGTAGCGGGGTTGCTTGATGCAACTGGTCCCTGGCAGGGAGGGACCGGTTCCTGAACGTGGTCCCAGCGAGAAATGCCGAAATTTGGCTAAGTCCTGAAAATCGAGCTCTCGGGGACCGGTCTCTCGGGCCAGGACCGGTCTTCCGAGGACCGGTCTCCCGGGGAGAGACCGGTTCCCGAACGCGTGCGCCCGAGGGAGGCCCTCGGGGACCGATCCCAAGTCGGGGAGACCGGTCCCTCCGCGCGAACTCTGCCCAGTAAGGGCTGTGCAGTGGATAGAAAGTTGAGGGGTTTTTATACAAAATGGCCTTTATTAGAGTGGGTTGGGCCCTCTCTCTCCCTCACACTCATCTCATTTCCCTCTCTCACACTCTCTTTCTCTCTTGCTCTCTCTCTCTAGAAAGGAAAGGAGAAGAAGAAGAACAAGAAGGAGAGGAAGGAAAAGAAGAGGAAGAACAAGAAGGAGAAGAAGGAGGAGATCAAGAGTAAGGCTTTGGACACCTTCATCTCCCTCTCCTCTTCTCTTTGGTGTAGCACAAGAGGTAGGCTCTTGAGCCCTAGCTTCTAAACTTTGGAGTTTTGGGTTTTCATGCTTTGGAATGGGTCAAATAGACCCTAAGCATGCTTCTAAATAGATCAATCCCATGATTCTAGAGATTTATTGGTGGTTTGCTATAGGTGCAAACCTAGGGCACCAAAATGGAGTTTTTGTAAAAGTATGAGATTGATCTCATTTGAAGCCTTGGAAACCCTATTGTTAGGTCACAAAACGTGGGGGCGAAGTCGGTTTTGGCATTCGGCGAACCGGCGTGAAGTTCTCGGCAAAATAGGGCCGGGCTAGTGTTGACTTGGGCAAGGAAGGCTAAAGCCTTTTCGTAAAGTTCGCCGAGAAGAATTTCCGAGGCCTCTACATCGATTAAAGGTGGGGGGTGCGATCCCGAAGCTTTCAGACTCCTTTCTATGTCTTAGATTGCATTTAATATCAGCTCTTACATGTTGCATTGTAGGATTGCATAGTAGCTCATTCCTTATGCTTTCTAAATAATAACCTAGTGTACTTGGAACGCTTGGTGACGTAGATAGGTGAGGATTGGGTCGGAACGTGGATCCTATGATGCGAAAGACAAGAGGTGAACCCGATAGGGGTATTGATGACATAGAAAATAGTGCTAATGTTAAAGAACAAACGAGTGACATCCAAATGTTAAATGATAACGAGTGGCATTAATGTAGTGTAAACAACACTAGAGGTTTGAGAACCTAGGGATAGGTGGATCCCTTAGAAAATGCCTTGTGGATAAAGAACTTAGTAAACCTAAGTAGCCTCACATGGAGAGGTTGTCGATGAGTCGATTGAGACATTGACCCTAGTGTTAGGGCTTCCTCACTTGGAGCGGATTGGGATTGGGTTGTGGACCCTAGTGATAGTGCTCCGTCACTTGGAGAGGATTCGATTGGGTATAGACTCTATTTGTAGAGCATCCTCACTTGGAGAGGACTCGATTGAGTTGTTGACCCTAGACGTTGGGCATTCTCACTTGGAGAGGATAGATCTAGCTCACAGTCTGCATTTGCGGTAGTATAGCCATCCAATCCCCATATGGAGGGGATTGTCGTCAAGTACTCCGGAGTGTCGCGCGACTAGGACTACTTGGAGGTCCGGACCACATGGAGGTCCGCAGACGGTCCCGGGCTTGGGTGCACTTGGAGCTCCCTCCCCACTTTGGGATTGAAGGGTGAGTTATAGGCGAGCCCTAGGGCCTCGCCATAGATTGGGTAAATGAAAAGGTTAAAGGTTTAATAATGTCATTGAACATTGCTATTCGAACATGGGTCGAATTTGTTAGCATGGTAGCAAACCTTTATTATATGATGCATGCATTCATATTCATGATTATGGGCATAGTAGCATAGTTTTCCTACTATCGCATTTACAGCTTTCAGATACATATCTATCTATATATCTGTTGTTACTTGTGCCCACTTGGACCTAGTGGGGAGATCGGCAAAGTCGGCGGCCGAGCCCACTGGGAACTATGGAAGATAGTTCTCACCCCACTCTATTTCCAGTGGTAGATACAGGACTACCGAGNAGGGAGGACCGCGGCAAGGGCATCGCGCCCGATCAGTGAGACCGTGGCAGTTAGTAGCTTTCATTTTTGCATTAGTTCACCAATGTATTGAGAGAGAATCATTGTAGGTGAGGACATGGAGAGCTATGCACTTTGAGATGAAAAATGTATTCATTTAAAGAGAATGATGTAAATGGAAATGATGAAACTATTGTAATAGTTAGTAAAATACTCTCTTTATTTCACATGCTATATCTTGAGGATTACTTGCTCTTTATATTGTTGGCACTGTTCGTGCCCTTGTGAATATGTATGTTTAGAATTTAATTTTCTGGGTAAATTCTTGTACACATTCTTGTTGTTGAGCCTTGGGCAGACAGGGGAGGTGCTGTCCATTCGGCAATCTGCCGCCGCGGCCGAATCGTGCCAAATTAGTAGTGGTTTCGGGGCGGGGTGTGACAGTTCTTTGTGGTATCAGAGCAACAAGAGCAAGTAAAGAGAGAAAGTCTAGGATGACCTAGGAGACCCTAGGTTGATAAGCCCTAAGGTTATAGGTGCGTGAGCGGAACGTGAACCTATAGCGATGGCGGAAGTTAAGTCGATTGGGTTGAAGTTGGCAATATGTCTCTAGTTGTGATTAGAGACGGACTCAAGTTGTAGGAGTTCTTGTCTTGAGGTGGTTGTGTTGGCGGTCGATGACATGATGCCAAGAGATTAGAACAAGTGCACTTGTGTGCTTCCGCCCGATTTTTGTTGTTGAGTCGTCAAGTGACATAATTGTGACGAGGCAATTGGTTAAGATAACTGACCGAGTATCTGCATTTCAGGGACTAATGTCTCCAAGACGCTACACGCGTAGATCTGCCCCAGCACCGATTCCTGAGGTGCCCGAGAAGAAGGAACCGAACGTGATCGATCGGTTGCAAGCGCAGGTGGCCGCACTGACCAACGTGGTGCAACACCAGGAGACCCGATTCGAGCGGCTCTGGGATCTTTTGGAGCAGCAGATTGCAGTGGCGGCCGCGATGGTGAATGAGGGCGGTGGTCCGCCCACACCCTCGACTCATATACCCGTGGCGGCAGAGGGTGAGGGCATAGCGGCGGTTCCGGTGACGGCACGCCCACCGCCAGCGATCGTACCACAGGCGGCATCGGGATCGGCTACACCCGATGTGGCAGCCGAAGACGTGGAGGGAGAGCGCGCATTGGCGGCTCTTATCAAGTTCAACAAGTTCCATCCGCCAACCTTCGAGGGCGAGAAGGTGGAACCGGAGATGGTCGAGTCTTGGATTGACTCGATGGAAACCTTCTTCGATGATTTACGTACCTTAGAGAGGGACAAGGTGTACCTCGCCACCCATTGCTTGGAGAAGGCGGCGAAGGTTTGGTAGAAGCGCGTCAAACGGGATCGGCTTCCCGGCCTTCCGCCAATGTTGTGGGAGGAGTTCAAGCAGGAGATGTTTGCTAACTATTTTCCCGACACACTGAAGCCGAAGCTCAAGGAGAAATTCCGCAAGTTGGAGCAAGGGGACCGCTCAGTGGCGGAGTATGAACAAGAATTCTCCCATATCATTGATTGTGTCCCGGATGTTGCAAAGGATGACCGGGACTGGGCTGAGTGGTTCTTACGAGGACTTCAGCCGGGAATTTACAAGGCCGTGCAAATACTCAAGCTCACAACCTTTGCGGAGGTCTTTGATCGAGCCCTATGGGCGGAGCACGGAGACGCCCACGTTCGGGAGAAGCGTGAGCTTTTGGCGGAGTCCAAGGACAAGGGCAAGAAACGCCAAGGTGGCGGTAGTTCGGGGGGACAAACACGTTACAAGAAACCCCTGAAGTATCCGCGCACTCAACAGAAGGGCGGTGGAGCGCGGCGTTGCATCGTGTGCGGCGGAGACCACCCGGTCTCGCGCTGAGCAAGGCCGAGGCAAGTGCTACAAGTGTGGGCAACTGGGGCACTTCATTCGGGACTGCCAGGGAGGAGGAGCCTCACCTGCCCCATCAATTGCATCGGTGCCGGCGATTCCGGCTCACTATGGAGGAGCTCCACCCACGGCCGCGTCGACTGGACGCGCGATGATGCCGCGTCAACATGAAGCAACGCGATCGGCCCCGAGTGGACGGGTGTTCGCCGCTCAGGTCCAAGCTGAGGAACCTGCGGAGGCGGAGGAGCATCGCCTTGTGGCAGGTATGGTTTTAATTAACGGAGTTCGCTCCAGGGCTTTATTTGATACAGGAGCCACGCATTCATTCATAAGTAGATCATTCGCACGCATGCATGGCATACATATAGAAGCGAGTGACAAGTGGCGAGTGGAGGCCCTGGGTCGACGTTTAACACTTACTCGGAGTATGCGTCGTGTCCCGTACAAAGAGGCGACTGGATTATGCCTATCCGGACACTGGAACTCGCAAAGCTTGAGGCTTATGACGTCATTCTGGGTATAGACTGGCTCTCGAAATATCACGCAATGATCGACTGCAAGAGTAGGGTGATCACATTCTGTGAGCCAGGACAGGAAGAATTCATCTATCGGACTTGTCAGAGCTCGTGCTTCGTCGCGACGGTGTCGGCGACGAGAGCAAGGAAGTTGGTCAACAGCGGTTGCACGGCATTCTTGGCAACTATTGTGGAGGTGGAGCGAGTAGCCCCAATGTTAGAGGAGTTATCCGTGGTGTGGGAGTTCCCGGATGTGTTTCCTACGAAGTTGCCGGGGATACCACCGGATCGGGAGATCGAGTTCGTCATAGACTTGGTTTCCGGTACCGCACCGATCTCGAAGGCTCCGTACCGAATGGCGCCGGCGGAATTGAAGGAGTTGAGGAGTCAATTGCAAGACCTCCTCGACAAGCAATTTATCCGGCCAAGTGTATCACCGTGGGGAGCCCTGGTGTTATTCGTGAGGAAGAAAGATGGATCGTTTCGACTCTGCGTGGATTATCGAGAGTTGAACAGAGTCACGATCAAGAACAAGTACCCACTACCCCGAATCAACGACCTGTTCGATCAGTTGCAAGGGTCGTGTGTGTACTCGAAGATAGATTTGCAATCCGGCTATCACCAGCTGAAAATCAAGCCGAAGGATGTGCAGAAAATCGCGTTCCGCACGCGGTATGGACATTACGAATTCACGGTCATGCCATTTGGACTCACAAATGCTCCAGCGGCATTTATGGATTTAATGAATCGTGTCTTCAGAGAGTATTTGGATCGGTTTGTCGTGGTCTTCATAGACGACATATTGGTCTATTCTCGTAGTGACGAGGAACATGCCGAGCATTTGAGAATAGTGCTTCAAGTCCTTCGGGAGGAGAAGCTATATGCTAAACTGAAGAAGTGTGACTTCTGGCTCCGCGAGGTCGCCTTCATAGGGCATGTGATTTCCGTAGGTGGAGTTTCAGTAGACCTGAGGAAAGTTGAGGCAATCAAGGATTGGCCGCGCCCGACGAATGTCACGGAGGTTCGAAGCTTCGTGGGCTTGGCGGGCTACTATAGGCGGTTTGTGTAAGGCTTTTCCAAGATAGTGATTCCACTTACCCGCCTGACTCAAAAAGGCACCAAGTTTGTTTGGAGTGAAGAGTGCGACCGGAGTTTTAAAGAGTAGAAGCAGAGATTGACTTCGACTTCGGTGCTCGCTCTACCGGTGCAGGGCGAAGACTTCGTGGTCTACAGTGATGCCTCCTATCTTGGATTGGGGTGTGTATTAATGCAAAGCGGGAAAGTGAGTGCGTATGCATCCCGTCAGTTGAAGAGCTATGAAAAGAACTACCCCATTCACGATTTGGTGCTAGCGGCGGTGATTTTCGCCTTGAAGCTGTGGAGCCACTACTTATATGGTGCCCATTGTGAGATCTATACCGACCACAAGAGCTTGAAGTACCTGTTTACACAGAAGGAGCTCAATATGCGTCAGCGGCGGTGGTTGGAGCTATTAAAGGATTATGATGTTGATATCCTCTACCACCCCGGGAAGGCAAATGTGGTCGCGGATGCGCTGAGTAGGAAGTCGGCGAAGAACCTCGCTTTCGATGTTACCCAGCAAACACCCCTGTGGCTGGATATGGAGCAATTGGGCCTTGAGGTGGTCGCTCCCGAGGTCCCGACTCAGCTGATGGCACTCGTTGTCCAACCGACCTTGTTAGAGAGGATTAAAGATCTGCAACCCGCAGACCCAGAGCTCCAAAAGGTGCGGCGAAACATCGAGGAAGGGCATGGCGGCGATTTCAAGGTAGACGTCGATGGTACGCTTCGGTTTCGAAACTGATGGTGTGTGCCGAAAGATGGAGAGCTTCGCGAATTGATATTACAAGAAGCACACTGATCTCCATATGCCGATCACCCAGGCGGCACCAAAATATATCAGGGACTAAGAATGTAATATACCGAAAATTCGAAAAATAAATATCGAACTTTAGTCAAATTGACCAAAGTGCGAGGACGGTACACTTCGGAAAGTCCGAAGGTGTTAAAATGATCAAAAGTGAGTTACGGAAGGTTTTCGAGAGCTAAAGAATCAAATTCTGCAAACTGCAGCTTTTGAGCTCTCGGGGACCGGTCCCTGGTGGGAGAGACTGGTCCCCGAACGCGTATGAAATGTGACAGCCGAAAAATCGGCTAAGTCCTGGAAGGACAGCTCTCGGGAACCGGTCTCTGTCTGAGATACCGGTCCCCCAGAGACCGGTCCCCCAAGGAGGGACCGGATGCATTGCGCGCGGCAGCTCTGGCTGCGCAGGGTAGACCTTCGGGGACCGGTCCCTGCTCGGGGAGACCGGTCTCTGCCTGCGAAAACTGCCCAGTTCAGGCTGTGTGAAATAGATGAAAGTTGAGGGGTTTGTTAGCAATTATGCAACCCAATAGCTATGTTATGAGGGTAAATGAGAAATTTCTCTCATTTCACCCCCTCTCACTCTCTTCTCTCCCTCTCTCTCTCTAGAAGACAAAGGAGAAGAAGAAGAAAGAAAGAAGAGAAGGAGAAGAAGGAAAAGAAGGTGAAGAAGAAGATCAAGGAGCAAAGGAGCTTCATCTTCTTCCTCTCTAGTGCAAGAAAAGGAAGCTTACAAGGTAAGCTTTGAACCCTAATGTAGTAAAACCCTAGAAATGGGTTTGGATGACCTAGAAATGAGTTTTAGTGAAATGTTTAAAGAGTTTTGAAGCTTTCTTTTGCTTCTAAAGAGATCAAAACCTTGATTTGCATTAGAGGTGAGCTTGGACCACCTCTCATGGTGAAATCCAAACTAGGGATTTGGAAAGGTTAAGAATGGTTCTAATGGACTATTTAGAGTATAATGAAGCTACTTTTGCTTCTCTTAGAGATCAAACCCTAGGTTTTGATATACATTGGAGCTAGGGCACCCAAATTGGGGCTTTTGCTCATGAGAGTTTCTAAGTGCAATTGACCTTTTAAAAACCTAATTGGGGGTATTTCCGACGCGTTGGTGCGCTCGGATAAACGTTACGAAAAGTCAAAGTAAAGTTATGGGCAAAATGGCCTAATAAGGGTTCGTTTTGCCGCAGGTAAAGAACGAAGCATCTAAAAATCCCAAGAAAATCATCGGAGCACCTTTGAAAGCCTACGAGGTGGGTGGTGCTTTTCAAACTCATTGAAATTCTCTCTATGCCTAATGTGTCATTCTTTGAGCAAATGTTCTATATATTGTTGCATGCATTTTAGGGTAAAGTAATGATGAAATGTGATGATTGCATGATTGTGAGCACAACTTGCATAATGAGATGGTTGAGAACCTAATAATGTCAAAACCCTAGATGTATGCATGAGAGAAAATGTGAGTACCAAAGTGAGCAACAAAACAGAGTGGCACAATGACATAGATCGAGTGGCATTTGAAAATGAAAAGTAAAGAGACACTAGAGATAGTGTGAGGTAAAGAACCAATGTAATGTAAAAGATGCTGAAAATGATAATGCTTAAAGTTAACGCAATGTGGGAAGTAAAAGAACGTGAAAATGCTAGAGGTACCAAAAGTAAGAATGTAAGAAATATAATTGCTAGAGTTAGCAAAAGTAAAGGACAATGTAAAGAATGTGATTGCATGAGTTGCAACATAAAGTGATATAATGAACACTAGAGCTAGTGTAAAGTCAAGATTGAACTTATATATCGATCCTTTGAGTTAAGGATATGATACATGCTTGCTATGAGTTCCGTGCTCGAGCGCGTCGCTCCGCCCTCGGCGATGCGCTCCGGAGTTATGCATCCGGGTTGGAGTAAGCGTAAGGCGGTCCAGCGGGTGAGTTCCTGCGATGATGGACTTAATGTGAAGCAATTAATGTGGCGAAGCCCCCGGTTAGCCTTAACGATTAAGAAAAGAAGAACAAAGAGCACAGAAATAAGGAACAAAGCACAAAGTAAGTCAAAGAATTGAAGATTTGCATAATCTGCATTTATTTACATGTTGAGCATACTTCTTGCTTATTTCATGCATATTAGATCATGTTATAGATTGTTACTATACAGCTTATTCTTCCTACTATGGCCTGAGTTAGTCTAGTGGAAAGTCGGTGATGTTGAGCCGAACCCACTGGGCCGAACTTTGTTGTAGTTCTCACCCCACTATTTCACACGAGGCCGACCTGAGAGCCGGCGAGCGACCGAGTAAAGTATCGCCGCCTTAGTAAGAGGCCACCAAAGTTGGGTACATTTTGTTAGCAAACACCCTTTTGTCATCTTTGTATTTGATGATTAGCAATGTGAAGAAAGAATGTAAAGCTTATTTTGAAGGTAAATGTGATGTAAGAAGGAAATGAATGGAATTATGTAATGAAATGTAAAGAATCCTAAATGTAACAGATGGATGCAATGTATAATGATCTAATATGAATCATACTACTGTGTAGAAGTTTAGTTTTCTATCTTTCACTAATGCTACTGCTTACCTCCGCGTAAGCACATTTGTGTATGTTTCCGCTAGTGCAATTCTTGTTTGAATTTTGTACATTGATGAGCCTTGGCGCACAGGGGAAACTCTGTCCGTTCGGCGTCTGTTTGACGTGCTCGGGTCGGGCAAATTGGCATCGGTCTCGGGCGTGACAAAGAATGCACTATTGGTCGCCGGAATGGAAGGGTGATATTGGAGCGCTTTGTGGCAAAAGTGCTTAACATGCCAACAATGAAGGCCGAGCGTCGATTTCCAGCGGGAAAGCTTCAAAGCCTACCAATCCCCGTTTGGAAATGGGAGGATATATCGATGGACTTCGTGGTCGGCTTGCCTCGCTCAACAGACGGCCACGATGCAATTTGGGTAATTGTGGACCGGTTGACAAAGCCGGCTCACTTCTTGCCGATCCACACCATGTGGTCGGGTGACAAGTTAGCGCAGGTATATCTTGACGAGATAGTGAGACTGCATGGGGTGCCGAAATCGATCGTGTCGGATCGTGACCTCCGGTTCACTTCACACTTCTGGAAGAGCCTGCAGGGAGCCCTTGGCACACGGCTCGACTTTAGCACTGCATTTCATCCCCAGACTGATGGGCAAACAGAGAGAACTATTCAAACTCTGGAGGACATGTTGCGAGCGTGTGTCATTGACTATAAGGGAAGTTGGTGTGATCACCTACCTATGGCCGAGTTTGCCTACAACAACAGTTATCATGCTAGTGTGGAGATGGCACCGTTTGAGGCTCTTTACGGGCGGACGTGTCGGTCTCCTATACACTGGAGCGATGTGGGTGAGCGTACAGAGTTCGGCCCCGATGTTCTGCGAGAAGCGGAGGAGAAAGTCCGCCTTGCTCGCAAGAGATTGCTCACGGCGCAGTCGAGACAACAAAGCTATGCGGATAGGCGCCGTCGAGATATAGAATTCGCGGTAGGCGACCGGGTATTCTTGAAAGTTTCACCGATGCGGGTTGTGAAGCGGTTTGGAGTGCGGGGGAAACTAAGTCCTCGATACATTAGACCATATGAGATATTGGAGCGAGTCGGCACGGTGGCCTACTGACTTGCTTTGCCGCCGAAGCTTGCGAATGTACATAATGTATTCCATGTCTCCATTCTCTGCAAGTATATTCACGACCCCGAGCACGCGATGCTATATGAACCGCCGGAACTTCAAGGAGATTTGAGCTATGAAGAGTTTCTGGTAGGGATTATCGCCCGAGAGGTGCGAAAGTCAAGAAATCGAGAAATTCCCTATGTGAAGGTTAGGTGGAGCAATCAAGAGGATCGCGAAGCCACCTCGGAACTCGAGGATCTGATGAGAAAGCACCACCCTCATCTATTTGAGGAGTGAGGTATGAATTTAAGTTAAAGTAATGAAATGAGTTCGTTTCGAGGACGAAACTCCTTTTAAGGAGGGGAGGATGTAAGAAAGTGGATTCTCGAAATCTGAGGATTGTACTTCATCCAGGATCGACTAACCCTGTCAAGAGAATGCCCTTTGTGGGAGTTAAGAATGTCCAAAACACAAAAAGGTGCTTTGGAGTTGAGTCCACAAGAGCGAATGATGCAAACTGCATCATTGGGCTGATGTTACTCTCGGGGACCGGTCTCTGGAGGTGAGAGACCGGTTCCCTTGGCTGGGTGTAGTGGGGTTGCTTGATGCAACCGGTGCCTGGCAGGGAGGGACCGGTTCCCGAACGTGGTCCTAGCGAGAAATGCCGAAATTTGGCTAAGTCCTGAAAATCGAGCTCTCGGGGACCGGTCTCTCGGGCGAGGACTAGTCTCCCGAGGACCGGTCTCCCGGGAAGAGACCGGTTCCTGAATGCGTGCGCCCGAGGGAGGCCCTCTGGGACCGGTCCCAAGTCGGGGAGACCGGTCCCTCCGCGCGAACTCTGCCCAGTAAGGGCTGTGCAGTGGATGGAAAGTTGAGGGGTTTTTATGCAAAATGGCCTTTATTAGAGTGGGTTGGGCCCTCTCTCTCCCTCACACTCATCTCTTTTCTTTCTCTCACACTCTCTTTCTCTCTTGCTCTCTCTCTAGAAAGGAAAGGAGAAGAAGAAGAACAAGAAGGAGAGGAAGGAAAAGAAGAGGAAGAACAAGAAAGAGAAGAAGAAGGAGATCAAGAGGAAGGCTTTGGACACCTTCATCTCCCTCTCCTCTTCCTTTTGGTGTAGCACAAGAGGTAGGCTCTTCAACCCTAGCTCCTAGACTTTGGACTTTTGGGTTTTCATGCTTTGGAATGGGTCAAATGGACCCTAAGCATGCTTCTAAATAGATCAATCCCATGATTCTAGGGATTTATTGGTGGTTTGCTATAGGTGCAAACCTAGGGCACCAAAATGGGGTTTTTGTGAAAGTATGAGATTGATCTCATTTGAAGTCTTGGAAACCCTATTGTTAGGTCACAAAACGTGGGGGCGAAGTCGGTTTTGGCATTTGGCGAACCGGCGTGAAGTTCTCGGCAAAATAGGGCCGGGCTAGTGTTGACTTGGGCAAGGAAGGCTAAAGCCTTTTCGTAAAGTTCGCCGAGAAGAATTTCCGAGGCCTCTACATCAATTAAAGGTGGTGGGTGCCATCCCGAAGCTTTCGAACTCCTTTCTATGTCTTAGATTCTATTTAATCTCATCTCTTACATGTTGCATTGTAGGATTGCATAGTAACTCCTTCCTTATGCTTTCTAAATGATAACCTAGTGTACTTGGAACGCTTGGTGACTTCGATAGGTGAGGATTGGTTCGGAACGTGGATCCTATGATGCAAAAGACAAGAGGTGAACCCGATGGGGATATTGATGACATAGAAAGTAGTGCTAATGTTAAAGAACAAACGAGTGGCATCCAAACGTTAAATGATAACGAGTGGCATTAATGTAGTGTAAACAACACTAAAGGTTTGAGACCTAGGGATAGGTGAATCCCTTAGAAAATGCCTTGTGGATAAAGAACTTAGTAAACCTAAGTAACCTCACATGGAGAGGTTGTCGATGAGTCGATTGAGACATTGACCCTAGTGTTAGGGCTTCCTCACTTGGAGAGGATTGTGATTGGGTTGTGGACCCTAGTGATATTGCTCCCTTACTTGGAGAGGATTCGATTGGGTATAGACTCTATTTGTAGAGCATCCTCACTTGGAGAGGACTTGATTGAGTTGTTGACCCTAGACGTAGGGCGTCCTCACTTGGAGATGATTGATCTAGCTCACAGTCTGCGTTTGGGGTAGTATAGCCATCCAATCCCCACATGGAGGAGATTATCGACAAGTACTCCGGAGTGTCGCGCGACTAGGACCACTTGGAGGTCCGGACCACATGGAGGTCCGCAGACGGTCCCGGGCTTGGGTGCACTTGGAGCTCCCTCCCCACTTTGGGATTGAAGGGTGAGTTATAGGCGAGCCCTAGGGCCTCGCCACAGATTGGGTAAATGGAAAGGTTAAAGGTTTAATAATGTCATTGAACATTGCTATTCGAATATGAATCGAATTAGCATGGTAGCAAACCTTTATTATATGATGCATGCATTCATATTCATGATTATGGGCATAGTAGCATAGTTTTCCTACTATCGCATTTACAGCTTTCAGATACATATCTATCTATCTATCTGTTGTTACTTGTGCCCACTTGGACCAAGTAGGGTGATCGGCAGAGTCGGCGGCTGAGCCCACTGGGAACTAAGGAAGATAGTTCTCACCCCACTCTATTTCCAGTGGTAGGTACAGGGCTGCCGAGGGAGGACCGCGGCAAGGGCATCGCGCCCGATCAGTGAGACCGTGGTAGTTAGTAGCTTTCCTTTTTGCATTAGTTCACTAATGTATTGAGAGAGAATCATTGTAGGTGAGGACATGGAGAGCTATGCATTTTGAGATGAAAAATGTATTCATTTAAAGAGAATGATGTAAATGGAAATGATGAAACTATTGTAATAGTTAGTAAAATACTCTCTTTATTTTACATGCTATATCTTGTGGATTACTTGCTTTTTGTATTGTTGGCATTGTTCGTGTCCTTGTGAATGTGTATGTTTAGAATTTAATTTCCTGGGTAAATTCTTGTACACATTCTTGTTGTTGAGCCTTGGGCGGACAGGGGAGGTGCTGTCCGTTTGGCAATCCGCCGCCGCGGCCGAATCGTGCCAAATTGGTAGTGGTTTCGGGGCGTGGCGTGACATGGAGGGCCGAGGCGATATCGTAAACTCATGAAAATGGATTTGAAGCACCGTGGCACATAACCGAAGACCTTAACTTTCGGATTGTGGATTGGAGGCCGTTCGGATAGTCGCGCGAGAGATCGGGCCAAACCGGGTGCCGGGTGCGCGGGAGGCCGATTGAAAGTGTTGACAAGCAATCGGAAAGCGATTTGAGGTGGGTTGTGTTTACCTAAGCGACTAAGTCGCCCTTTATGTCTAAGAAACATATGAATTCATATTGATGCATGTTAATAAAATGACATAGCTAATGCGTGTGGACAATGTGATGCAAACTGCTAAGTAGATGCATATAAAATGATGTAATATAGAAATGCTTATTGACATAATGACATAGTCTAGAAATGCTAAATGTAATGTGCATGTTAATATGATAAGAAACCATGCTAGTGATATTTGCATGATAATGCATTGATAGTACATGCTAGTAAGTAAATGCATATTAATACATATGTGTATAATGAGCATGTTGGATAAGATTCGTGTACATGTAGACTCGAGATGACAATAGGATGTCAAGTAGATCGAGTGGCACTTAACCTAGTGTTAAAGAACATAGGTTGTGAATTAATCTAGAGTCATGTGAACTAGATCGAGTGGCACTTAACCTAGTGTTAAAAAACATAGGTTGTGAATGAATCTAGAGTCATGTGAACTAGATCGAGTGGCATCTAACCTAGTGTTAAAGAACATAGGTTGTGAATGAATCTAGAGTCATGTGAACTAGATCGAGTGGCATATAACCTAGTGTTAAAGAACATAGGTTGAGAATGAACCTAGAGTTAATCGAATCTAGGTGTGTGGTATTAACCTAGTGTCGAGAACATAGGTTGAGAATTGAGCCTAGAGTTAAAGTAAACCTAGGATACGTGATAAAGGCATTGAACCTAGAGTCAGTTGGACCTAGGGTGAAAAGGACACTGGATATAACACACTGGACCTGTGCAAATTGCGAGGTTCGAGTGATTGGATGTGTTTCGAGCTTTTCCACACTTGGTGAAGGGTTATGGAATATTTTTCGATCCAAAAAGTCCGAAAACTTGAGTTCTGGATGAGTCCTGAGAGTTTTTACTCTCGGGGACCGGTCCCTGATAGGAGAGACCGGTCCCCCAGTGAGCAGTGTTGCGCTGTCGGCGAGGCAACCGGTCCCTGGCGGGCGAGATCGGTCCCCGAGCACGTCTTCACAGTGAGAGACCGATCCCGCGCGGGGAGAGACCGGTTCCCGAACGATGGTTTCTCGAGTTCGACACGAGAGACCGGTCCCTTGCAGGGAGAGACCGGTCCCTCTGGGCGAAATCTGCCCAGACCGGGCTGATGCAATTTTGGCTTTTTGAGGGACCTCCTTGGATTTTGTTACTTTGGAGGGCCTAAATAGCCATTCCACCCTCTCCTTTCCTCATTTCCTTATTCTCACCCTCTCCCTACACCTTCTAGAGAGAGAAGAAGGAGGAGGAGAAGAAGAAGAAGAGGAGCTTACTTAAGGGAGCTTGGAGCTCAACCACCTTTCTCTCCTTTCCACCTTTGCAAGGCTTGGAGCTTACTTGTAGGGCTTGTTAGTGGACCAATCCTCAACCCTAGAAGATTTGGAGCTTGTTTGGAGGCGTCTTGAGAGGTTAGTACTTCGATTCTACCCTTTGATCCTTGTTTTGGTAGATTTTTCTATATGGAACCCTAGAATGGGATTTTAAGGTTGATTTTGGAGCTTTTTGATCTAGGGCTTTTGAGGCTAGATTTCTTGAGTTAGAACCCTCCTTTGGGTTAGATTGGAAGGATCCTAGCCTTCTTTTGGAGCTTGAGAGAGAATTTCTACTCCCTAGGTGAGTTTTTGCCCTTTTCTTGTGGTTGTTAATTTATGAGCCTAGAGTTGCTCGTAACGCTCGTGTCTCTTCGCTCATTACTTTCAGGGTATTTTGAGACTCGTGGACAACTTCTTTCGGCGAAACGAAGGACACCGCGACGGTTCGGTGGGTTTGACCTAGCCTGGCATATGAGAAATTCTCATATGCTATGTTTTATGCTTGTAGAGTAAAAAATTCATGCATTTCTATGTTAAATGTATTTATTGTGAATTTTAGGATGCTTAACATGCCTATATTATGTGTAAGAAATTTCGGGCCCCTATATAGTAGAGGGCTACCATGTGGGACTTGTACATGATTGGCATCCTATTGAGACTTGGAATCATATTTCCTAGTGTGAAAATGAGCATTACCTTCATGCATTTTAAGCTATTCCTACTTGAGACTTAAAGGATCTTAGTAAGCCATAAAGAGGCATATGATAAGATTGACATGTGAGATCGTGAGCTAATGTCATAAAGCGGCATTGAGCTCGGGTTGTGTGGGAACCTAGTGGATAGGGCCATTGAGAGAATTGGAATATATTTGTACATCGAAATGTCTAAGTGTCATAAAGAGGCATTAGACTTAGTGAATGATAGGAGCTTCACATTGTGATCTAGAGCTAGATCATTGAGATGCTAGTGACTATTACCATGTTAGAAACATGATGATTGGGTACTTGAGACGATGATTACGCTTGCTTGCAATATGTGCTCATTCGCACATGCTTGTGAGGGTCGCTCCCTACAAACCGGCACTCCGGAGTTGGCCTACGCGACTTATGTTCGCTCGTGCAGTATCGAGAAACCTACGGGGTTGGGAGGGATAGACTCATTCCTAGAGTGGGAATGCTGGAGCTACCACCGACACTTAGTGTAATATACCGAAAATTCGGAAAATAAAGATGTCGAATTTTAGTCAAATTGACCAAAGTGCGAGGACGGTGCACTTCGGAAAGTCCGAAGGTGTTAAAATGATTAAAAGCGAGTTACGGGAGGTTTTCGAGAGCTAAAGAATCAAATTCTGCAAAACTGCAGATTTTGAGCTCTCGGGGACCGGTCCCTGGTGGGAGAGACCGGTCCTCGAACGCGTGAGAAATGAGACAGCCGAAAAATCGGCTAAGTCCTGAGAAACTAGCTCTCGGGAACCGGTCCCTGCCTGAGAGACCGGTCCCCGAGAGACCGGTCCCCCAAAGAGAGACCGGTTGCCCTGCGCGCAGCAACTCTGGCTGCGCGGGGAGAGCCTTCGGGAACCGGTCCCTGAAGGAGAGACCGGTCCCCACCTGCGCGAACAGCCCAGTCCAGGCAGTGTACAGAGATAAAAGTTGAGAGGTTTATTTGCATTTTTGCAACCCAATAGCTATGTATGAGGGCAAATGAGATATTTCTCTCATTTCCTCACCCTCTTACACTCTCTTCTCTCCCTCTCCCTCTCTAGAAGACAAAGGAGAAGAGGAAGACAAGGGAAAGGAAGGAAAAGAAGGAAAAAAGGTGAAGAAGAAGATCAAGAGGTGAAGCAACTTCATCTTCTTCCTCTCTAGTGCAAGAAATGAAAGCTTATAAGATGAGCTTTGAACCCTATTGTAGTAAAACCCTAAAATGGGCTTTGAATAAACCTAGAAATGGTTTTAATGGATTGTTTAGAGTCTTTGAAGCTTTCTTTTTGCTTCTTTAGAGATCAAAGCCATGGTTTAGCTTGAGGTGAGCTTTGGCCACCTCTAATGGTGAAATCCAAACTAGGGTTTGGAATGAGCTAGGAATGGTTTAGATGAACTCTTTAGAGTATATTGAAGCTACTTTTGCTTCCCAATGAGATCAAACCCTAGGTTTGATATATGTATTGGAGCTAGGGCACCAAATTGGGGCTTTTGCTCATGGGTTATTTTAGTAGAGATTTTGGGCGTCTGTGTGCCGGGCAGGGAAGAACGAGGATCCTTAAAATTCAAAAAAATCGCGAAGTCACCTATGAAAGCCCTACGAGTGTGGTGGTGGTGGCTTTCAACTCGTGAACTTCTCTCTATGGCCTTAATGTTGCATTTCAATTTGGAGCCATTATTGTACAGCTTTGTTTGCATTTGCTATTTTTAGGGTAAAAGAGATAATGAGAGATTTGTTGTTGTGCATTTTATTTTGGATACAAACTTGCGCTAATATGATTGGAGTAATCCTATATAAATCGAAAAACCCTATGCTGTAGTCATAGAAGAAAAGTAGCATCGTCCAAAGTGAGCATAAAAAGCAGAGTGCACTTGTGACATAGATGCGAGTGGCATTTGAAACTAAAGTAAATGACATCTAGATTAGTGTAGCCCAAAGAACCAAAGTGATGTACAAAGAATGATGCATAATGACAATGTGAAAGTTAAAGTAAAGTGAGGCACATAAGAATAAGAATGTAAAGAACAAGAATCTAAAGTTAGCAAAAGTAAGGAAATGATAAAGACACGCAATCGACTGGCTAGAGTAGCAAACACGTGAAGTGACGTAAAGAACGACTAGAGTTAGTGGTAAAGTCAAGATTGAACTAATTCTTTGAGCTAAGGAATTCGATCATCACTTGCATGAGTTCCGTGCTCGAGGGCGTCGGCTCTCCCCTCGGCGGTGCGCTCCCGGAAGTTATGCATCCGGTTGGAGTAAACACGACGAAGGACGGTCCTAAGCGGTGAGTTCCTGCGATGAAATGGATTTAAATTGAAGCAAGCAATGTGCGAACCCCGCGGCTTAGCCTTCGAGATCAAAGAATAAAGAATAAAGAACAAAGATCAAAGAACAAAAGAACAATAGTAAAAGATAAAGAACGAAAGAACTGCATAATCCTGCATATTTAATGTTGAGCATATTCCTTGCTTATTGTCAGGCAAATATTAGCATCATGTGTACATTGTTACAATATTTCAGGCTTATTCCTTTCTATTATCAGTTGAGTTAGTCCTATGCTGGGGAATCAGTCGTGGATGTGTGGCGCGACACCCACTGGTAACTTTGTGTTGTGTTTCCACCCCACTATTTCCACAGAGCCGGGACCGAGGCGAGCCGCGAGCGTACCGAGGTAAGAGATATCGCCGCCTTATCAAGATCAGCCACCAAAGTGGTTTCATTTTGTAGTTAAAGTACCTCTATGCATGCCCTCTTGTACAATGATGGTAAATGTGTAAAGGAAAAAATGTAATGGTATTA